>NW_019416568.1:3796978-3972190 GCF_000390285.2 Anoplophora glabripennis | reverse complement strand
CTATACTTACCAGTTAAATGGAAAAACGTTCTTTATGACTATGACTAGAAAGTAAGTAGATTGAGATACTTGCTTGTAGATATTGAATAAAATACTTACAATTATATATTTCAATATCTCTCCCAATATGCAGAAACTTCCGTAAATTCAGGGGGTGATAGTACGACAAAAAATAAGAATTTTTTGTCCTATGAACTATATTATGTCTATCTCTTTTTGTCTTCGAGATACAGAGCGACAAAATAATTTTTTTAGAATTTTTACGAAAATTTCCAAACGGTGCGAAATATTTTTATGAAATTTGGTATTCCGGGGTTTTCATAGAGGGCGCTAGTTGTAGAAATATTAAACACTGTACACATTACAATTTTAATATATACAGGGTCTCCAGAAATTAGGGGCAATATTTCTACAGGGTGTTCTCTGTCAAAAAAGATTACTTTTTCTCTATATAAATGTAAGTCCAACAATTCTTCCTAAGGAAGTTATAGCCACTTAAAAGGGCTACTCTGATGATGTTTTTTTTTAAATAATTCCGAAATAAGTCGAGATAAATTAGGGAAATTTGGTAACTAGTTTAACTCATACGTGCTCCGTCCGCTACTGAAGCGAAATTTACAAATTTTCATCACTAACGTTACAACACTGGAGGTAGGGAGACAAAATTCACCATAACTTTTTTATGCTTTGATTTTTTAGACTTTTGACTGAAAAGTATGAAATTTCAGAGTTTTTTTAGTAAAAAAGGTACTTTTAGTCCATATTGGTAGACTGTTCCAATTTTCAACTGGATATGATACTATAAATAACTTACGAGCTAGAGATTGTTCCTGAAAACCTCTCATTAAAGCCCCGCCAGGGGACAATTCTCCTAAAGCTCCAACAGCTGCGGTAGGAGATACTAAGTTATTGGAAGGATGCTTGTGTGTCCACTGTTTTGTTTCTTGAAGTACTCCTCTTAAAACTGAAGATACCTCGTTAGGATTTAAGTATTCGGTTGCAGCATCTGGTGTGGGACCATGTAAGTATCTTTCAACCTTAAAGATTTTAATTTATTTATAAATATACAAAAAGTCATGAACAATCTCGAAATAATGTATTTTTATAAGTATGGGTAATATATAACCTAGAGAATACTTCATATCTTATAAGGGCTTTACATGATTCAACAGTTGTACCGATTTGATGTAAAATCGAACTGTGTGTAGGTTTCTTGCCCGTTAACTAAAGTTGTATGGGCAAACCACACAACTGGACGATCAACCAACCAGTCTGAATTGTTTAGAAAAGTTTACTGAGAGAATCACTGATTTTTCTTTAATAGACTATAGTTACAAGTTATGGTTATTGGTTTAAAGTCTTTAATATATTTTATAAGTATTCTGCAGAAACAAAATTCACGTTTCAACTGACTTAAAGTGGCTAAATTAGCAAATAAATCGAGTAGTGTGGATGCAACCAGATGCAACACCCGATTTTGTTTTATGTCCATTGGCCCAACCAGGTTGAATGGTGTGTAGCCCGTTTTAAATGTTACTGCTACACAATGCCTACTAAGACAAAGTATTACTTTGTTTACAGTGAAAGCCGGCTATAAATGCCAGCAAATTCTGCTGGCCTTAAAAGTCAAGCTCATACATACTTTAATGACATTTTTTTTATATCCACATGCACATTTACCTTGGACAAACTTAGTTGACTGGCTGCCCTATTTTTATTTTCGTCAGTATCTTCCAAGTCATCGTAACTGATTTTTTCGAGAATCCTTTGCTTCTTATTAACAGGACCTTCTTGTTTATCAGAAGTATTTGCAGTAGAATCATTTGAGGCAGAAGTCTTTGAATCAGTACTGTTTTGGGCAGCTGTGTCATTTTCCTTATTTTTTGTTGCTTTCAATACCTGACAACAATATACTTTGCTATATATCAATCTATTAATAATGAAAAATTAGGATGTTGTTTTCAAAAAATTTGTCTTATGAAATACTTGACACTGCATCTTGAATGTAATAGTTTTAAGTTTTGATCTCAGTTTTAATACACCTATTAAACGAATTTTTATCTACAATACTTATAAATGCGAGAAATAACAATTTTAAAACATTTACCATTATCGAGTGCTGGTTAAACCTCTTTATCATAGCCTGACTAACAGTTCCCGTATTCGTTGATAGTTTTGTTGTAGAAGTACCATACCCTTCATCCAAAGTCTTGTCTTCAAATTCTGTCAAATTTACTAATGGATCATCCACTCCTTTTTGTATATCTTTTTTCATTTCTTGGTCGTCTAGTTTGCCACATTCAGTAAAAATGTCCTTGCTCTCTGCATACTTGCGATCTCTTGATTTATAAACATTTACTGTTATTTTTATAATTAATGCTATGAATGAATGTTATCACAACAAAATCTTAATATTAGCGATAACAATAAAGTATTATCGGTAACATTTAATTGTAATTTTATCAGCAGTGGCGGCTTGTGAAAATATATACTGGGTAGGCAAACCACCAAGTGTCGATACAATACTTTGTAAAAATTAGAGTATTTTCTAGGTCTAATTACTATTTTTAATCATTATCAAATATAATCTATAAATATTCTACAATGCTATAATATACATTATACTATATTCAATTTTTAGATGATTCCATATTTTAAGCTAGCCGTCTTCCAAATTATCATGTTATAATAGACTTATTCAAGAAATTACATCAAATTATATGTTTCTACTGATCATTAAAAGAATATATATTCATGGAACAATTTTTTCTAAAATATTCTGTCACCCTACACCCCTTACAAGCCGTCACTTTCTAATCAACTAATTATACAGTTTATAAGAGACGTACCTGTGAAAGTAGTGCGACTGAAAGAATTTTGTCCAAAACTGAGATTCCGTTAATTTTGAAGGCACATTATCAGTATACTTTTTCTTTACTGCAGGATATGTCTTAAATATACATTCAATAATATCAGAAGTAAGATTATATTTCAGTCCATTACACCCATCTGTTTGAGGTTTAATATCAGCTAGAAATGCTCCAGAAACTCCTAAAAATTATGTCAATAATTTCTAGATGTTTTATAAATATTAGGCTACAATTAATTAGGGTAAATTCAGACCTATTTCCTGAGGCTGTTGTTTTTGTTTTTGAGTGTATTGTTGTGCATGTTGAGACCAAAACTCTTCCGATGAAACTACTTCCGTCATGACTAGATCTTTATATAACTGAAGCAGTGCAGGGTTGCTTGAAAGTAATTTATTTTTTTCTTCCAGTTCTTTATCGACCTACATAACAAACATTACAGTAATACATAAGAATATTTTTATTATAAAATGCATAAGTATATAACAAACCTTTCTTTTGAACTTTGGCAACAAGGTTTGGAGCATTTCTTTGATTTTATCTCTATCTGCAAGTTGAGCTTGCAAACCATTTTTATTTGTAAAGTGGAATGTAGATGACATACCATTATGCAGTACAACTTGCAACTGTACTTTGGCTTTTCCTTCTGGGGAAATCTTCTGAGCTAAGATCCAAGAACAGCATATCGTAATTGTACTTCGATAAAATTTAGTACTGCATGATTAAAGATATCTTACACAAGACATATACCTACATTTAATATCAGCATAAGGATGTGATACGGCTACAGTATCCCTATTTTCTACCATCCAAATTAGTCTTTGATTCATAAGAAAAAGTGTACCATCTCCTTTTTTATATCTCACTTGAGAAACTTGCAAAAGGACATCTTCCATAGAAGTAGACATATTTTAAACTTTTTTTTTAATCCTTATTTTACAACTTTACTGAATTTAAAATCAAATATTAAGTAATTTCTAACCTCTCAAAATTGCAAAAGTAAACTGAACTGAGCGAATTAGCTAACTTCATAGTCTTCTTCTTCTTCCTCTTACGTACATCGGTTCAAATTTTTCTTTAGTTTAAAAGGTTCCTGTACAGTTTTAACACGGATTCAAAAACAGTTCTGTTTTCATTATTTATTTTAAATTAAATTAAGAAATAAAATTCTGTGTTCTTCATATTTGTTATTATAGACAATACACGTGAATAATTATATCAATCAAATTAAGTAAAATTTACATTTTAAAAATACACCAATTAACTAAGAATAGGTAATGGATATAGTGGCAAATATTAGGTAAGTATTAACTGTTAAATAAGTAAATACATAGTGTATAAAATTCAGTTCTCAAATAAATTTGATTTTAAATTTTCAATTTCATTCTTCATTTCATCTAAGAGGGTTCCTTGGACATCTAGCTGAAAAAGAAACGAAATATTTTAACATATTTATATTTTAACATATAGTTAAACAATTTTTGTATTGTAAAGAAAAATACTTTACCATTTGTTGGGTATCCATACATTTTAGGGTAATATCTGAGATATTTTCTTCTAGTTCTTGACCAACTTCATGAGTTTTTTCCAAATAATCTTTTATTAGATTCTGCAAGATGTCGCCTTTCCAATTATTGTGGAATATTTTGTCAGTGAGGCATTCATTTTTAAGCTCTTTCCACATATTTTCGATTTCACTTCCTTGTCCACATTCACATATCGAAGTTTGTAATATGTTATTCAAATTTTCCACAAGTTCTTCAGCTGTCATGTTACATAACTCTTTAATTTGTTTATTTGACTTGTTATTAGTTGCATATATATCAGCAATCATATTTAATATATGCTCCTCGCTAATTTTTTTAATTGACTTTGTCTTGTATTCAAAGTTTCTGATCAGCTTTTGAATCGCTTGTATTATTATATTTTTTATTAGCTCTCGATTTTTTTTCGCAGTGTGAATTTGACAATACCTTTTAAGATTCGTATTTTCAGCCCTTGGTGGGTGGTAGTGCAACCCTTTTAGAAAAGTTGTTGGTGGTAAATAACCGATATCTTCTTTTATGGTATTTACGTTTCTGTCTATGTCATCCAATTTTTTCAAAACTGTGCCTTCAAAATTGAAAGTTTCATATTTTGCAGGGGTAGCGCACCTTTTTTGTTGGATTGTTTTTATAGCATTGTACACTTCATTCAATTCATAGTCTTCAATATTTTTCAGGTCGTACAGTTCTTCGGAACTCGTCATACTTCCATAATCATCATCGATAAACTCTTCAATCTCACATAAGCTCATGTTCTTGACTCTATCATTTTGACATTGTATATTTGCATTATAATGTGCCGCTGTGATATTATCATTTTTTCTATGAGCTTTAATAGATTTTCGCAAAGCGTCATTTCTATTAAATTTCTCACTGTTTGCATTTTTGGTTTGTTTTGTGCAATTTTTATTTTCACCGTTAATTTGTCCTGAATAATAGGCATGGGACTGAAAATAAAGAAAGTTTGTTAATTTATAGTAGAAGCAAATGTAAATTTTGAGAAGTGGCATAAGCATGAAATATCTGGCAAAAGATGGCAAAAAGTGTCCTTACAATATATAGACGTGGAAATAAGTAAAACAAAGCAGAACTGAAGCATATTCTATTATTCGATAGACATTAATAAAATTATTACCAGTCGAGAACAACTCGGGCTATTGTCGTCAACTTCTTTAGATTTTTTAAATCTAGATGATTTTGATATACTGCAACCTTTCTTAAGTCCCAAAGAAAACAAATAATCCGCTGGGGAACAGTCCACATCTGAAACAAAGATATACATATTTATGAAAATGATTTATACGTATGCACCATACAAAAAAAATTTAAGGATAATTTATTACTTAATTTAAGTTTTTATGCCATAATACAAACGTGAAAGATGGAAGAGTTTTTCACCAAATAAGTTTTTTTTCTATAGTAGTTTTTATTATAAAATCATTTTTTAATATTTCAACAGCAATCAAGTAAACGGGAAAATGTCAAATATTTATACTTTTTTTATATTCTGGAGTACATTGCATTTTTATAAATTAATTTTAACTAAAAGGGTAACACAAAGAAATAACGAAATCGGAACAAGGTGTATATTTACAGTAATATAATAATACAAACTTCAAGAATAAATAAAAAATAACACAAAGAATATTTGTATTTTACTTTAATAAATCTTTCATAATTTTTTATTTGGAACAGCTAAATTGAAAAAAAAAAGAAAATGCAGTTAGACGTAATAACATATATTAAAATATTTTTAACATCGCTATTGCAAAGCTAATCATAGATTGGATTGGGAGTTTTACCAAATATATCCATGGTATTATGATTGATTGACTTGATTATAGGAGATATGCACACCGATAACTAACTACAAAAAATAATGAAAAATAAACAAACACAAATATCAATATTAATTAATCATTTGCAATAAACTAAGTACCTACTAAGTCAATTGAATTAGATTAATAAAAAGTATTCAGAAATATTCAATGACAAAATCACAAACTAAAAATAAATAGTCACTCACACGTGACAGAAACATTATTTTCTCAGATTAAATTGACTGATGATGAAAATCATTAAAACGTATATATCTTTCTTTCTATCATTTTTTGTGTCAAGGGATCAACATAGATAGCAATCTTTGCGACTATTAAAATGTGTAAGGAGTCGCGTTACCTTGGTGTAATATAAATAAGATAAATTGGTATCGAACATGTTTGTGACACTGATAATTTGCAACCCAAAATCATTGATAACCTTATATGTATATGCTATGTCTGAGTTGATGACAGGTTGATTTCGAAATAGTTTTCTAGAAAATATACAGTGCAAATAGAATAAGGTCGTTGTAAGTGTATTTGATAGGTACACCCCAACGCTCCCTAATTTGTAGTTTATATGTGTATGAGGAATATTCTGATGATAATAATTATGATAATTTATATCAACTGAGGGCAGACACGTTTTTTTTTTTATAAAATTGGCTCTCCTGAGATTTTACGATTTCCGTAGTAGAAAATAAACATTAGCAAACAGTACCAGATATAGAAACTAGTAAAATGATTTATATTTACAAGGAAAAATTTAGTGAAGTCTCGGAAATCATCGATCAGGTTCTCATGCTTATATAAATTCACAGATGACATAATTATTAAATTTACCATGCACGTATATTTAAATGAAATAAATACTCACCTGGGGACTTGTAAACAAACCGTTTCGCCCTACTAAATGACATGTTTTACACAATATTTAACACTGAAGAACTAAATATGTAACTATATGGTTTGAGATGCAATGCAACACTATTTCATACAAATGAAAGGTTCCAGATGCAGCTATTAAAGTTTTAATAGCAATAAGATTATCCTTTTGACCTGCTCTCAATCCTCATACAATAAAGTTTCCAGGAATCTAGGGCTGTGATTGCCAATAGAACAATCAAACATGTGTCTGTAACGATTATAATTAAATTACTTATTTACTCGAATAAAAGGTAGAGCAATTGAATAGTCTCAGAACTGTTAATCTGGATGGAATGTTATTCCCGTGAATTTAAAGAGTGAATTCTTTTTTAATCTTTGTTTTTACAAGTTTTTTTACAGTTGTGTTGGCTAGTTTTTCTAAAATATACCACTCATTATCATTAAATATGTTTTTAATAACGTATTTGCATATTGTACCTTAAATGATTCTTGATTACTTTTTCAATTTATGCTTTTTAAATTATAAAATAATTGCATGAAATTGTATAGTTTTAGACATAGTCGTGACCAATGTCAACTATAGGTACCTACTTATGTAGGTACATACTTATGACCATTTTAGTGTATTGCAACAATAAACATTTTGCTTTGATAAAAAATATCCCTTATCCAGTTTTATGAAAGAACAGAATTATGTATTTTAAAATTATAAGAATTCTGAAAATAAAAACTGATGTTTTTATATTTCCCGAACTTGTTCATAGGGGACAGTATTATACCACACTTATTTTTTAATCTTGTTCAAGTTAAAACGCGAAAACGTAGTTCCAGCATTTAATATTCTTAAGTGGATAAAACACGAATGCAATACAACGTTTTGTCCATAATCACATCATAATCATATTTGTGGAGTCAGAATTATTGGAACTTAATAAAAAAAGATTCGCATAACTTGATATTTCTTTCTAGTACTCAATAAAACATGGTAGGTTTTGTTATAACTACTGGTTGATTTAGTACGTTGTTTATTATCAATTATTTAATAAACAGTTCTATCTGAATTTGCTAAAAATGCAAGAAAGTAATTGTGTTCCTGTGGCTGTTTTTGAAGAAGCTCAAAAAGCAATTTTCCATTTATTGATAGCGAAATCCAGGGAATGTTACGAAAAAGTGTTCGCCGAATTTAACGAATGGAGGGAAAAAAGGAGAGTAATGACAATAAATGAAAAAGCATAGATCTAATATAGTATCACAGACAAAGTAGCTATCGCAGCTATATTGTCTGTGATAGTATACTACTATGTGATCAAAGTATTCGATGTTGATCGAATATCGACCTTAAAGGTCTACAAAAATATAGATATTGGAAAATATAAAAAGATTAGTGCTTATTTGAAGAGTGAATAGAGAGGATATAATATTTAATGATTAAGGTAGTATCTCTTTACCTTTTACATGTTGTTAGGTATATAATGAACTTTGAATTATTTTAGGTTGCACTAATAATGGGGGTTTCTGGTGCCTGTCGATGCTGCGAATTGACAAATTTGAAAATTAGTGACGTACAGGACCTTGGCAATTACCTACTTGTTTCAAAACCTGACACCGACACGGGCATTTCAAGAAAATTGACAATTATAGAAGAAGGACTTTGCGTGAATGCTGTTGAAGTATACAGAAAATATATTTCTCAGCGCCCAAATCGTTTAACATAACACAGATTCTTTTTAAGATACGTCAATCAAAAATGTACTTCTCAGCCTGTTGAAATCAACACATTGGCGAAGGTACCCTCAATAGTTGCTTCATTCCTGAATATCGCAAATCCAGAAGCATATATTGGCCATTGTATGAGGCACACTTCAACAAATTTATTGGCCAATAAAGGTGCTGATCTTAAAACCATCAAACAGCAGGGTGGATGGAAAAGCTACTCTGTAGCAGAATGTTATGTTGAATAGTCTATATTTAACAAACTTGATGTTGCAAGGAAAATCCAAGGAAAATATAGCTGTTCCTTACAAGAAGACACATCCGTAACTTGTGCAAATTCGTCACAAACTTCGGAAGATGTTATGCGTTCCGAAAATGTTGGCAACAATGCTACAAGGGTTGTTATTAAAGGAAAGGACGTTAAATGTGATATACTTTATTCCACTAGTGGATAAAGCATCACTTTAGACGGTTCATATGTGTGGATAAAAGTCCGATTGTAGATAAAATATATTTCCTTAGAACACATGTAGTATATGCTCTGAAAATCAAATAATTCCCCAATTACTCTGAAAAATGCTACTTCCGAACAAAGAATGTCCTGAAAATTCAAGTTTTCTGATTGTCTTATCATAATTTAGTTGAGTTTTCTTTGTTGGGATCTCAAAACGATAACAATTAATTAAACAAACCCTTAGCTGACCCTTTTAACAAAAGAGTCGGTGCTAAAATACTAAAATAAATAGTTAATAGTGTTGCCATCGTATTCAATTCGATGCAGTTATTTTATTTATGTAGAAGGGTATAATAATACGTCGTACTTGCAGATTTGCTGCACACATACATTATGGAAATCTTTCAGGTGATATGCAATAGCTCGGCATTCGCATCGGTTTTACTTGGGTAGATGTTTTCGCTGAGGACCGGAGGCGGAAACCGCGGAGGTGGTGGTTGTTGCCTTTTTAGGGCAAAGGCTTGCCGTATCTCACTGGAAGGTCGTGAACAGTGGCGTGTAGCGCAATAAAATTGATGATTTATTCTAAAGGACGTTCGAATTATTATTTATGGTAATTAGAGCTGAATTTTTATTTTCCATTATGTGGAAAGCAGCCAATGGGGAAAGACCCGTATCGTAAAATTAGGCAAGCTTGAAAATATGGTAAAATATGTCTACTATGTACATACAGGGTGCCCCAGAATAACAAGACCCAAAATAGGCAGATTTAGGCTAATTCCCCTACATCCAAAATCCCTTCGTTTGGCAGTAGCTAGATTACCTCAAAGTTCGTGAAAATTTTTTGAATTTTGTAAACAACTCGAATACGTATTATTTGATTTTGATTATTTTATGAGTGTGAACCTTTACATTCAATCTACACATTTTGGTATTATACAGAGTGGTTTTTAAAACTTACAACTCCTACAAAATTGATGTATGTTCATAATATCCGTCCATAACTTTCCCTCTTTAGGGAAATAATGACAACTATTTTTTAGTTAGGTAGGTGATATCATTTGGATGTTTTTGGGCCTCTCGTAAAATTTTGATTAATTGAGCGGTTTGGGTATAAAAAAATATTTTTTAAATGTATACATTATCTTGCCACCCATATTACATTACTTAACAAAGTACTAGTAGGCTCTGATTTTGTAGACTGACTATAATTTCAGTTTGATCTTGTCTGGGACAGCATTTCTATTGACCCATAGACTGAGTAGGAAATTTTATTTAGAATTTTTGCAAAACCTAAGTTATTGGAAGATGTGCCGTTATTACTCAGAGCTATGTGGTTTACGCATGATAGCGCTCCATCACATTTCACCGTAAATGTCCGGCAATATCTGAATTCTGTATCAATGATAACAAAAGTTGTGGAGGCATATCCAAAATGCCATAAATGTTTAAAAAATAGCCCTTAAGAACTGCAAAGGGTGTCCTTTAGCTTTCTTCGCCGAATTAACCTTTGTTGTAGAAACAACGGTGATCATTTTGAACAGTTTTTATAATAATAAAAAATTTAATAACCTCAATTTTGTTACTTTTATCTCCAGCATGTGGCATATCTTGTCGTAGTAAACATTCATTAAGAATTGGCAGGTACAATGACTTAAAGATCAAACTGAAATTACAGTCAACCTAGAAAGTCGGTGACTACAAGCACTTTGTTAAGTATTGCAATATGAGTGGTTAAGGTAGACAATTGAAGAATATTTTTTTGTACCCAAACCGCTCATTTAATCAAAATTCTATAAGAGGTCAAAAACTTCCAAATGGTATCACCTGTCAAATAAAAAATAGTTGTCATTATTGCCCGAAAGAGGAAAAAGTTATGATATTATCACCAAAAATCAATTTTGTAGTAGTGAATTTTAAAAAACAAGTACCTACTTACTAGAACAAAATTACTAGATTTATTTCGCATTTTGCAAAATCCATATTATATCTGAATTGATAGCCTGGCCCCAAATAAATGCAAATATGTACCTTAAGTAAAATTAAGCCAATGAATAACAGATATTTAACAAGTATTTGCGAGTTTATGATATGGTTAAGATTTCTAAAGTCAAAATATGCCAAATTTAATTTTGATATGGTTATTCCAACTCAAACTTCCTTCCTATAGATCTTGTGGTTTGCAGAATACATTATTTCTACGTTAGTTTGTCTTGTCATTATCATTATTACTACCATTTATGAAAAGGTATTACAGATTTCATATTTGAAGGAAAAGTGAATACTTTTAAATCTATTATATCTTCAACAAACCAATTTCAAAAAATGTTTTTTAGACGATATGTTCATACAATTTTTTCCTCAGTAATTATTACTAACGATCACAATGTGTTACATGATTTTTTTACATCTTATATACATACATGCTTACTGAGATCTTATACTTACACTCACTATATTATCTATAATTGGTTCAGATGTTTGACATGAAATAAAAAGAAAAAATTGGTTAAAAATGGAAAATGTTGGTGGATATGTACGCATAATATTTTCGGTTAATGTCTGAACGTGTTTTATTTTAATTTATTTAACACTAAATTAACCTTCAACTTATTTAGGTTTGAGTGGAAAAAGGAAATGGTATTTTTATTACTATTGTCTACAATAACGTAGCTACCAAATTTTTCAAGGTAGTTTTAAATTCCCCCATGTATTGATTCACTATACAATAGTAATACTACATATTTGTTGAAAGAGGCGACCAATTGGGTTTTACTTTAACATATTTATGGAATATTGGGTTTTATGCTAAAATACCTAATTGCAACATAATTTAAAAGAAACAGAAAAAAAGCAATTTTTTGTTCTTACTGTTGTTGTTCCAAGCGCGTTGAAAACATATTTTGAAATTAAGGTTTACTATTTAATACTCAGATTAATACGATATAAAATTATTTAATTTATAAGAGCCAATAATCTTTATAGATTCTTAGAAGTATTTATAGGTAGGTTCTCCGGATTAAAAGGAATGTCTTAGCTTACCCTTATTTCGACAAATTAATTTGAGTAGCAAAGTTACCTGCTGGATTCCTAGAGAGATGTTCTACAATATGATTTACATAACAAAGCAAATATGCTTGTTAAAACATAGTACAAAAATTGTAAAAATATAGTTAGAGTTCGTGAATGAACATATACGGCAAATGTTAATTGGACATTTTGTAAACTTACGTTAATACTTCATTCACAATACACAACTTAATAGAGAAGGTGAGGTTTGAGCCGCAATAATAGATAACAGGGTCATAGGACAATACTTTTTGGAATTTATAACTTAACACATGTTATGAATAACCGAGAGTTTTAGAATGATTTAGGGTAGGGGATGTTACTGTAAAAGTTAACGGCATTCTCAAGTACCTAAGGGCTTCCAAATATCTTCAATAAATTGGTATAATTACATTTTAAATAAAAATGTTACCGAGTCCCTATGTAATAATGTTGACAAATTTACCGATTTGAATATCCACTTTAATTCTATCCACGTCAAACATCTTTACAAATATTTGCTGCAGAATTCAGTGGCCATCACGTCTACTTTCTGATTATTATTACTACCTTAAAATTTTAATGTCTATCTATAAGAAATAATTTTTAACTTAAATGTACGATTTATTCTTCTATATTATTTACAAAATCAAGAAGTGAAACTAAACAATTCTGTTTTTTTATTGGCACAAAACGACATCCGCGTTGTCGAACGCCCTGAATGTTTTGAATAGCTATTAACTAAACACCATATAGAAATATAAACTTATTTTTTATTATGATTAAAGTAGGGAATTACGCTTGTAGGAAGATGATTTGAATAAGGCAATATGGTCTAATACAACGAGGATGGATGAATAAATTATAATCGAAAAAATACGTGGGCCAGAAGTGGTACACATAAAAACGTTTAAATTAGTATAAGAACGGTGCGTTTTAATTAGGCCATGTCCAATAATAATCGTTTGTATCTTTATTATTGATATTATTATTATTTTAATGATATTCATAAGTACAAATGGGTGCTTAGTGTAATTGAGTATGCATTGTTTCACAGCAAGATCTGTTTGCTTTATTTTTTATGGTTAAATTTGTACACATCGATAAATTTTTAATTAAGAATTACCCACATGTAAGTATATTGCCGTTTGTCCAATTATTATGACAAAACTGTCAATCATTTATTTTTTTAAGATGATATACTTTCGTTGTTAGTTGTAATTACGTCTTTTTTATAACCAAGCAATCTAGTAGTAGGTATTCTATTTTTAAACTATGTCCGAGTTATAGAATAAATTTGATTTTATCGATAATGTTCTTACATTTGTTTCTGGTATCCTTATCGATTTCTTTGATCGATCAGTGGAAGCTTGTGGTCGCTTTAGTTAAAAAATTAAAAAATCTATTATATCTTAGCATAGCGTAAAGGTAACTATTCTATTTACAAATAAGAATGGTATTGAAATAGGTGGTGGGCGTCCCATTTGGCATACATTCTATAGAAATTAACTTTTATTGTGCAGAGGTACCCAACCAATTCATAAATATTGAAATATGCACCTGTTCATTGTTGTACCACATACCAGGATATAACATATTCATGATATTTATAACTCTTTCCCATCATAAATGGTCATGACAGATAGCTACGTTATTATTATTAGATGCTATTATATAAAAAATATTAAATTAATTATATTTATGTATGAAGTTGTTATGTATGTATATCTACTGTTAGAATTTTAACGAAATAAAAGTTATGTTGCGTAGGTTTATCTCTCTGAGAAGGCGTTCCTTTAAAAGTGATACTAATTTAACTAGTTCCACTAACTGTTGACAACGGATTTTTGAAACTGGAGCAAAAGTTTATTCCACCCATACCGAATCGATTTTTTATCCCGCATGTTAACTAGTTCATACAACGTTGAAACGAGTTAAAAATTTCCAAAACAATTGTTCAACGTTTTCTCTCTCAATGATTCCACAATAATCGAACTTTGTTAAGGCCTACACTACCAGCAGATATCCAATGTACACTTACTGTAATACTTATTAATGTACCAAGGGAGATACAGGGATAATTATTTATGTTAAAGAATATAAATATTTTGAGACTTTTACAAACAGAAATTCAGTGACAGGGAGTCCAAGAACTGGTGTGTATTACCTTTTATCACTTATATTTATTTTTGATTATTTATATTTTTTATATACTTTTAGTTAGAAGTTAGAAGCATTCAGCCTTAACACATTGTGGACAAAGTATTCAATGTTGAAGACCACATTATTAGTGCGCAGGAAAGTAAATATAGGACATTATCCATTAGAGGCTTATTTGAAGCAAATGTTGAGAGGATATATTCCAAAAAAATCTAAAATATTGACAAGAGAGGATAATTTGAAATTTATTAGAAAAGCATCAAGTCATACATATCTTTTGAGAAAGGTAATATAGGAAATAATTGGCTATATTGCATGTGTTTAATAGGTTTTTGTTATTGTGGGTTGTTCTAGTAATGGGTGTTTTTGGAGGATTAAGAAGAGATGAGTTGGTAAAGCTCTCGATAGATGATATATATGACAAAAGAATCGTTGTTATAGTAAAAATTAACGATACAAAAACTGGAATACTAAAATCTTTTACTATTGTGGAAGAAAATGCACGCTCTCCAATTGTATCGACAGTATATATCTTTGCGACCAAAAGAAATTAAAGAAGGGTGTTTTTTCTGGCATATCGGAATGGTCGATATACTGCGCAACCAGTATAACTCGTCTTTTTGAAGGTGTGACAATAACAACATAACCTTAATTTTATGCTCAACATAATGTTCTCCCAAAATACAGTTCTTTCGAGTCCTATATTTCACTTCAAAATTGTTCAAATCGATCTTTAACAAAAAATTGCAAAGCTGATTCTTAGTGGGACACATTGTACGTAAATTTATTTACATAATACAGGGCGTTACTGAAAAAATAGACTAATAACTTTCAAATCGAATAAGATATGTTTTACTTTTAATATTTACTGCCTCATAAAACTTTATTGCCATATGAAACTCTAGTAATGCCTCATAAAACCTATCAATATTTAAAAAAAGTTTAATTAATGTTCCACTACTATCTATGTAGAAGATACGAAGCCTTCACCAAATATATGCGAGAGAATAAACTATTTAATAAAATGATTATGGTTTTTCAGTAGATTATTATTTTTTTTAATTTGGAACATTCTACTCAAACTACACTTTAAGGAAAATTTATAGTGGATGTTAAGAAAAAATGTGGCAAACTTTGAAGGTTGCTAATACTCAAAAAGTTAAAGTTAGACAAAGTTCCTGCGAATAATGCATTATAATGAAAGAAATTTTGGTAAAAAAAACTTCAAAGTATAATAAAACAGCACACCAAATTTCATTAAAATCGGTTCTATAGTTTTCGCAAAATAATTTTTTGAAAAAAATGTAGAAAAAAAATTTTTCGAATTTTCAAAATGCTGCACAGCCTATATTTAAATATTTTTTTTACATAGAAAAGACCTTTCAAATGGTTCTTGAAAAATTGAAATCGGTTGATTAGGACGCCACAGTAAATTTTTAAAGTTAACACTCTTTTTTTTATTTTTAAACGATTAGATTACATTTATCAATTTGCAATTTAGTTTTTTTTTCAAAAATTATAATTTTAAAGTACTATTCTTTCTTATTTTTATCTGTATTTAACAAAGAAAATAATTTCCACAAAAATTATTGCTATTGCATTTTTTCAATGAAAAAAATTGTTTACGTATATATTTCAACACCCTGAATAAGAATACATTTAGTTATAATTATTACAATTATTTAAATAATTTAAACAAATAAAAAAAAAATTTATGTGGAAATTATTTTTTTTGTTAAATACAGATAAAATTAAGAAAAAATGGTACTTTAAAATAATAATTTTTGAAAAAAATTGCAAGTTGATAAATGTAATCTAATTGTTTAAAAATAAAAAAAAGAATGTTAACTTTAAAAATGTACTGTGGCCGTCCTAATCAACCGATTTCAATTTTTCAAAACCATTTGAAAGGTTGAGCGGTCTTCTCTATGTGAAAAAATGTTCAAGTATATAGATGCTTTATTTGAGGCTGTCAACATTTTGAGAATTCAAAAATTTTTTTTAAAAATTTTTTTCAAAAAATTATTTTGCGAAAACTATAGAACCGATTTTTAATGAAATTTGGTGTGTTGTTTTATTATACTCTAAAGTTTTTTTTTTACCAAAATTAGAATGCCCTCGGAGCAATTAAAATATTTAAAAAAATTATCCAAAAAAATTTGACTTTTTTTCATCAATAATTGCTATTTTGCAACATCGGTAATAAATTTAACTTTCAGTATATTGTGCAAAATTCAATTCTTAAATTTTTTTTCCTCTTCAATATTGTTCCAAAATGAATAGGTTCCAAGATATAAGTAAAAAACTCAGATAAAGTAGGTATTTTTTAAACATTTCTGCAATTTTCAAAATGTTTCGGACCTCACCCAGATCTAAGGATCTATACCTTAAAATAGATCCGCCCTGGTCTAATATAAGATTCGCATAAAATTTAACACTGTTTTTTAAAATCTTATTAAACATGAATTTTGTTACACAAGTTGTAGACTTATAAAATTTAATTTACGCTTTAAGGGGCGGTATCTTCCTTGTATCACATTCTAGAGGGTATGTTCAAGGACCCTTTTCTCTTATTTTGACGAATATTGCCGGCCCCGAAGTTTGTTACATTATTTATTTTTTTGACACCAGTTTTTATTTGTAGGTATCCAAGGGAAAAAATGACACGAGAAAAATAATTCTTAATAATAAGTCACAAATTTGCATTCCTTTCCAATTCAAGGTGCTCGACTTGCTTGGCTAGTTGCGAACAATGCAAGAAATATTTAGGAAGTAATTTTTGGAATAGATACAGTCTGTAGAAGACAAATAGCTGCTGGTGTTTGATAAAATTCCTTTCCTAATGGAGTTTTCTGCCCACATTTTAACCGATACATTTTCTAAAAGATTTTTATGAACCACTTCCACATAAAAAGGCACAATTATACCGTGGGTAGCGGAGAAACCGGTCTGAAAATTGCAATATTTTATGTATTAAAGATAGGCCTTATTTGTATATATCGTGGGATTCTCATTTTTAGTCCGTGTTTACCTGAATTGATTTCTCCGTTATGGTATTTAATTAAGCATTCACGAACCCAAGTTTTAATTCGCGAAGGTGTCAGCTCACACATGGGATCACAGATTTTTCAGTTAAGGAATTGTTGCTTAATAACAATCTGTTTATTACTTTATTAATATATACCTACTTCGCTACATTAACAGGTTGTTTGGTGCGTGGTAGGGCTATTAATATTTCATTTGCAATTTATATAAGCCGCGATCATAACAAAGCACTGTGTAACTATCAATTATTTTATTTGCAGGTACCTCTATGACACAATCTATAAACAATAGATATATATCTCTGAAATTATTGGGCAATTAGAAATGAGACTGCAATCTGCGCAGTTCATTTGCACTAAACATGAACGTTATAACTTCGCTAGACAGTTACTGGTACAGCTTATGGCTTAATTAATGGCGGTGGTTAAAAGATTTCATTAATTTACGAACCTACCTAGTAAAACTCCGTAATGGCCAGTAACTGTAATTACTCTAATCATTATATTACAATGAGTTAAAAAAACTTGAGTAGGTAGTACGGTTTGCCTATTTTTGTTTTGACAAATGCTCAATAAACGTAATTATAGGGTAGAATATTTTTTTAGCAAAAGGGAAGAAGAACGTTAAGAATTAGCTCGATATTTTACATGACTCCACGCTCTGTGGCAAATTTGAAGTTTACATCTTCAATCATTCTTGTATAATTGATTAAAAATTGTATTCCACTTCTAATCTTTTAAGGATCATAATAGAGCCCTTATTGGTGTTGGTTTGTTTTGATCAGAATGACTAAAAGTTTGTCAGAACGTCGCTGTTGCATATCGTGGTTGTTGTGAAACGCAGTGCGGTGATCTTCAGCATTCAGGTCTCGGGACCTATTTTGCATGTCGCTAGTGGGAGTTCCAATAGTCTTTCCGATACCCTAAGGTGACAAAAGTGCTACCCTTAAGTATTTGCGATATTTTACTATTTAAGAAACACACACATGTATATGGAACTTTCCTTGTTTATATAACCTACATCTCATGTTGATGCTCAACCCAGTTCTTGTTAAGATATCCATCATATGTTAAAAGTCCTGTATCAATCCCAATGTTATTCTACATCAACGTCACTGTCGTTTTCTTCCTCCTCGTTTATTATTGGCGGTATGGTACCGTTGGTTTTTTAATGATAACTTTCTTGATTTTAAAGCTATTAAGACAATCCAAAAATGATTTTACGGAAAAGTAAACAGTTAAAAGTACTGTAAAATTGAATATTTTTAACGCGTTATTTTTGAGATTTTTTTGGTTAAAAGGTTTGAAAATCATGACCTTCGCCCTCAACTGCAAACTTCTAGCAGCGACATCTCTATTAACTTTTATAATAAACAAAATGTTCTGTGAAAAAAAAAATAACTTTTGTACTCTTAAATATTTTTCGTTTCTTTTTTATTTTTTATATTTTCAAAAATATGTTATTTTTTTAAATCAAATCGTAATATTTTCAAAAATATGCATTCTAAACCTCTTAAACTTGTATAATATATTGGTAGCATAAAAAAATGTAACTTGTAGAAGGATTACTTTTAATTTTAAATATTGTGAAAAATTCATCAGTTTTTGTATAGATTTTTTTCCGAAAAAGCAAATTAACAGTTTTATTTTGATCATAACTCTGTTAATTTTTATGCTAATGACTTGAAGTAAAGTTCATTTTATAGATTTTTTGAATTACTTTAAAAAATATTCTGTGCATTTTTCTTGAACATTCGAATTTTTTTTTAGTTATTTTACGTTAAATGCTTCCAATGTAGTTTCTGACGGACATGAAATTATCTTCAACCAGCCGCTGCATTTTCTTTGTGATGTTTTTTTTTCATACTTAGAATGTCTATTTTCCGAGTTATTCGAGAAAAACTACTGAAAAACTTTTTTTTAATAAAAAATGTACATTTTCAATCACCAATAACTCGGATAATATTGGCTTATCGAAAAATGTTCATACCGTACTTGTTGCTTAAAATTGATTGCTTTATCGATTCCTGGGGTTATTTTCAATATTTTATTTTTGACCCCCTAGAAGGGGTGGCGCTTCCACCCTCTGGGCAAAAGCTCTCATTGGCACTATATAACTTTTGTTTCTTGTGCTATTTTCTACTTACAGTCCAAATTTCACGTCAATCGGCTCTATCCGAAAGAATTTGGAGGGGAAACCCATAGACCTTATGAACTAGGTCTATGGGGAAACCCTAGGTTTCCTGGACTATAAATACTCCAAGTAATGTTGGGACAAAGGCACCTGTAAAGCCGCCTGACCTGTGCGCTTGTGTGAATAAGCTGAATTTCCTTCTGAGATTTTCTTGTGCTTCTTTCTTGCTAAGAAAGTTAGCGAAGCATGAAAGACCGTGGCATACTTTTCAGAAGATAAAGTGTTTTAAATTGTAGCAAAATTATGAACTTGATTATTTCACCATCTTCTATAATAAACGAGATACCAGTGCTGATATACTGAATCTGGTATTCCACTTAACAATTAGATCATTTTTTCTGAGACCCATTCTTTGTTCTTGTTTATTCTCCATTTTAACATCGAATTTTATTCATATATAGTAGGTGTAACATTTTTTGAGCTGGAATATAATGATCCTTGTGAAAGTCCAAGTTTTGCATACCTGCTGCCCGGGCCACGGCAGTTTCTGATATTTGATCTACATATCTACCTTTATCTGAACAACTATGAATATTTATAGTAATAGTTTCATTAAAATAATTACCGTAAGTGACACACCTAAGGTGACAAAAATTTGAATTCGACGTAGGCGTCCGCTAAGGTTAAATCTTTGATCCAGGTGCATATACACTTGTTCTGATTTATACTTGCAACGTGCATTCAAGACCGTAACGCCGCATAAGAAATATATACAAAACAAAATGTAAATTAGGCAATATACATTTTTCAGATGTTAATTGATCATTAACGTAGGATCAAATGCGTATTTATGTTAAAAATCTGCATAAACTTGCAACGGTCATTCTAGGTTTTGTTTACTGTGCATTGTTATTAATTGTGTGTAATTTTAATTGTGCAACAGAAGAACATGGCGTCATATTTCAGCTATTAGGACCCTTATTTGAAAAATATAGTAGATGTGATCATATACTACGAACTATTTACGAATTTCAATCGCTGTGGTATCTTCATGGCAATACAAAAAGGTGTCCCTTATATCTTTAGTTGCCAATGAAAGTGCATCTTTGAACCTAGCGTATATTATTGTTATTATTTTTCCTTTGTTTGATGACGCCTTTGATTTACATTGATTACTGGTCTCAATGCCATGGTTGATATAGATTTATAAGTCTGCTCTCACTTCTATACTGGTTGATTGTTAAATGTTCAAGTTGTCGTTCTTTAAGTTGTTTTAATAAAAATCTGAAAAGTAGGAAACATCATACAAATAAAAGCTAAAATTAAACTACGTGGTTCTACATCGTTCAACGCAATTCTGGAAGAGATGTCAAAAGAGTCTCTACGGTTTGATAGAGATAGAGATGGAATGCCTTTCCAGTGTCAAGATGACATTAATCTTAAGACGTCGTCTTTTCTCAGTTGTCCTTTTGAAGAATTGACAGCACCTGAAAGTGTCAAACAGAAATAAAGTCAGTGGCATGTTTCAGCTGATTTTTAACAACGAAATTAGGAAGTTACTCCAAGTATAACAATACTTCACAGGCAATTACAATAAGTATTACAAACTAAATTGCATGTAATTAATTAGAAGGTATTGAGAATTGATGTAAATTAAGTTTAATCGGGCAGTTTTATTTTTCTTCTTGTTTATGTCTTACATCGTACTTGTTCTGACGATGGTGTCAAGAGTACAAAAAAGAATTTGTAAAACATTTAAAAATATTGAATCACGTGCCAAATTATATCTCCATTTGGGTTTAGAGTTTTTGCGTAATTCTAAGGTGAGCATCTGGTCAACTAACAAATACTACACCGTCATATTGAGATAAAGCAAGCTGTCCTTGATTAGCTCATAGCAAACAATATTTTCTAAGAATTAACACTTTGACACCCATATGTATTTACCAAATACGGACAAATAGTGATTCGGAAAACCATTACCACGGGTTAGCATTATGTTAATCTTTAATTTAAACATTCCGCATTAGTACAAGTTACACATTGCATTTGGTAATAATCCATCGATTATTTTTAATTTATTGTGGTAGAAAAACGTCCATCGGTGTCGAAATTTTCATCTGTGGGAGTGTCCAATAATTTACAACAAACGGCGCATTATTTTAGTGGATACATAGTGCCATATTCGAAACCCACATATTCTACGAATATAGAAAATAAGTAGGCACTATACGTTGTTTGGCAAATAAAAATAAGTGCTCCGCGACCACTGTTATTGTGAGTGCACATAAATATTGTTGACAAGAATTCGAACGTTTCCGATTATTTATATTCCTTGACGCTTTGGTACTTTTTCGCCAAATGGCGACTAAAAAAATTGGAGATACGGATGCATCATTTATAAAAATGTCACAAATAGATAAAAGAGGTGATCTTATAAGAATAAACCGAAGAAATTGGTTCGAGTGTTTAGGTGCATGACATAGTTTTTAGCTCATATCATTCCGATAAAAATGTTTACAAATGAGTTGTTTCTAAATTTGAATTACATACTTCCAATTCCAATCTCGTTTGCAATTATATATCTAGAAAAAAAGTCCAAGCCATTAGAGAGAAAAAAAAAAAGAAAGTTAAAAGACAAGAAAATATGCGACTATAAATTTGGAGATAATAGATTACATATCCGAAGCGGAGAAGTTACTACAGAACCTGGTGTACAAGATGAAGTAGAACTCGATCAAGAAAGTTGACAAAAAGGTGGCGTCTGCGATTCAAGTATTTACCATTCCCAGAAAACTACCTAGGGAATCTATTTCGAATGATTCAAGGACACCCAACTTCATTACCTTCCAAAGGAACCAATAATGCAGTTGGATCAACCACTTGCCTCATACGCATCACATTAAATTAAAAACCGAACACTATGTCAAAAAATCTCGAAATTTTATTGAAAAGATCAAAAGAATATAAATAGATCCAGATGATATCCTAGTGAGCTTTGACGTGATCTCGTTACTTTCAAAATTATTAATTAAAGAAGCTTTGGGAGAACATCAAAAACTCATTGAAGAGCAAAATTATGGTAAATTAGTTGACTTGTTTTATGAACCAACATCTACATTGAAGCATTCGAGAAGAAAGCCTTGGGGTCAAGTCAAAGGCCAGTGTTGGTTGAGATATGCTGACGACACATTTTATCTAGCCAAGGATATATGCAACCACAAAAAGGGATTGTTAAACTACATCAGTAGAGTACATCTGGATATTAGCTTTACCAAAGCGATGGAAGAAAATAGTACCCTAGATGTCCTTGTCAAGAGAAGATCAAGCAAAACTCTAAGACATAATACTTAAAACATAAAAGTTCCAAATTTCAGTACGTTACGTATATTACTTTTCATAGGGAAATACTTTTAATTTTTTTATGAACTATTAGAGGTACTTCTAATATTCAAGGAAAGTTGTTCTGATTGTCCTCATAATAAAATTGATGTTATTATTTAAAGCAAATTACTAAAAATAAATATCACTTGTACTGTTTGATGTCTGATTGTTACAATGTTTGTTCTGACATAAAAATGTTGTCTGAGACATTGTAAAATGTGATTTTATTTTTATACTTATATTACAAAGATGCAGCTAGACATCACTTCATAAGCAACAACTCGTAAATAGAAGCGATGCTTTTCAAACGTGTATAATAAATAACTACTTAGACATGTGTTTAATATATTTTCATTTGCATGTTGTAAATCTACTGTTATTTACAGCAAATAAAATAGGACTAACTTTGTCAAAAATGTTAAACACCTTAACAATCATTATATAAAAAAGAAGTGAAAATCTATTTAGTAAGTTTTCATTACATTTATTCTCAAGATAAGCCCTATGATAAGATTACATTAAACACAACGTTCTGTTCGGTGTAACCTTTCACGAGATTATATTCAACCAATCAGCGATTGCTTTATCTCGCCAAATCTAGGGAAAATTCTATGATTGTTTCAGAATTACAATAATGTATTTGGCATATTGCTGAAGTTTAAATAAATTTCATGATTACCTGATGTTTTTGGGTTATTTGTTTGTTTTTCATATAAATCAACCTGGCTATATCAAATGGGACAATCAGGTAACTACTTAATTATTTCCTTTAATTATATTATCTTTCAATCAGTATGAAAACGAACTAGAAATAACATTTTAAATTTGCATAAATTAGTATTTTAATCCAGCGCGATATTAAATTTAACGGAATGAATTTTGTATGGTTCGACATCCACCTTAGTAGTATAAATAGCCGTAATATATTTCAGATTATTTTATGCATGGATATTTTGAACCTTATATCAAAAATATATTTATGTACACGAAACAACTTAATAAATGTTGTTCTTTTTCTTTCTGTTTTGTCTAAATTCTCTACTTGCAAATTTTCTAAGAAATATAAAACGATATGATAACATTTCCAAAAACAATATTTAAACTTTCTCTACGAAATCATGAATATTTCATGCACTATATTTAAAAGTTAAATGGTATTTTTGAAAGTAACTAGAACAACTACCCACTTACAGTATCGGTTTTTCTGCAATGGAAAGTCTGACCAATCTAAAATATTTATGTCACCCTATGGCACTATCACGTGCTAGAAAAATTCTTTTTTACTATAAGTACTGAAATATATGTTAAGGTTATGAGCGAGAAACACATATTAGTATACAAAATAAAGGTTAGAATAAGTCAAGAATTCTAGATAATATGTTAACATAATTTTACAGCAACTTCTACAACAAACTTTGCAACAGTTTAGATAGAGACACGTGCTATAACAGGTTATATTTGCTTTGTATACTTAAATTCATTTACCATATTCATTCATTTTAGTAATTCTTTCGAGATATTTACTTACTGCTCACTATGTGTGCTTTATTTTACATTTATGAGTAGATATACAAAATTAACAAACATACAAAGAATTCTGTGAGTACTTAGGCAAATCAGTAACATTTCTTCATGGATTTCACTAAATCAGACAAATTAAAGACGTCTGGGTGCCAGTAAATAAAAAACATATAAACATGGCAAATTATGACATACACTGACTTGACATATTAGTTTAGTAACTACATAGGTAGGTACTTAAGTATAATCTAATAGATTTATAAGTTGTGTAAGTCTGACTGCTTCATTTCAAATTTAATAATTTCTCTATTTAAAAACTTAACAGTTCATGATTAGGAGAACTAGCTTTAATTTTATTTCAAGTTTGATCTGTTTGGTTTCATAATATTCAATTCAAATAGAACTAGTAAAACTGATATTTTAACACAATTTTTGTTTTTGAATGATCTAAAAATTATTCTAAAACAGAAGAAAAGTGTACGAGGAGGGTATTCTTCAGAATAATGACATTCCACATGGTAGTTCTCCAAAATTGGATATATGAGGAAATTTAGATCGAGTCCTTTATCGCAATATTCAGTCACGTCGTTCAGAAGTCTACATCAATAGAAGAATAGTCCATAGTTTGCAAGAATCAGGAAATAATAAAACATGAAACATTATTTTAATCCACAGAATAGTCATGTACGAAATGAATGATAGAATTAGGTGATCACTTCTTCATCATTCACATTGGTATCGAGATTAATGAAAATTATATATCAAATAATAATTTATGACATATTTTAGATGAACTCTACATAAAATTCGGATGAAATTTCATTAGTTCATCTTACAAGACGAGACATCTGCCTCAGACTTCTTTTTCTTTCACTTTATGTTCTTCTAGGTTCTGGTGTTTTTCCTCATTAGAAACCTGCAACACTTTTTAAATCCATAAGTTAATTATGTTCGTTTATAAAGAGATTCTTACATATCTAAATATTTCATTAAAATTACAACCAAAAATCATTTGCAACGAATTATTGTTTGAACAAAATAAATGTAGTGAAATATCTTTTTGATGTATTTTATAGAGGTTTGAAGTAAACGTACATTTCTTTCGTGACATAAAACATGCTATAGGTAATTATATTACATCGAAACCATAGGTAATTTCTTCAGTTTCCGTTTCAGTTTTGCAAAAAAATTAATCCGAGCGACTGGAACGTCTTTGAAACCCATTTATATTTCAGAGAGAACTTATTCCGTCGACCTTTAAGGAAAGCATTAAACTGTAACCATTAGATCGTACCTAATTTGACAAACGTCACTTACTTTACATAATTGTCGAGTGTATCGTAAAACCAACGTTATACACGAAATCTAATGTATGTGCATTTTCGCTGAAGGTGTGAAGATTCCGACTTGGCGGGAGAGGTAATGGCACACCAAGAGAGGGGAGAGGAACTGAGATAGAACACTGGTCCACCCACGTGCACACTTGACAGCTCCACACAGCATTCGGGCCACTATTTTCATGAAGCTGTTCTGCAAATACGAGCCGAACGGCATTGGGCACCGGTCAACTCGACCAGCTTCTCCAACAAACACGAATGTACGTCAGTACGAAGGAAAGTGCACCTGAAAGAGTTTAGTTAGTCGGATCTATTTCTTCTGTAGGAAAGATATGTGTAAATTGTAACAAACATTTGTTTATCATTTTGGAACCTATGCCTTTAGTGTAAACTTCATCAGGCGTAACAAGTTTAAATTTATTTTTATTTTAGAATAGTATTACTAACTCTAGAGAAATATGTAATAGGAATAAACAGTTATAACTACGAAAGTAATAAACGCCAGTCGTAAATACAAATTTAGAAATCTAAAACTGAAGAAAAATATAATATAGTTAGGTTTAAATATAAAAATATAATAAAACATTTTAAAATTCTTAAAGTAAGTACAAATGTTTTTTAGAAATATAGAGCTCATCAGATTCACAAACATTATATTTTCTTGCCAAAACTTTATTATGTGCAATTGTAACTATTTGTTCTAAATACCTGACCTAAAATTCTTCTGGAACATATCTAATTGATGTATTAGTAGTACTGACAACTTTATTCCTTATTTATTGAACTAAAAAAGTTATATTTTGTAACATAAAACTAAAATAAAAACACTAGGATATAATCTAGATCCGGTAGCATCTTATAGATCAAATCTCCCGCGTTTTTGATATAAATGACCAACTGAGTAGAGTTGATTCAGCCGTAAGCAGAACCATGTCAAAAACGCTGGAGCGTTTATCGTCAACAGCAAAGAAATCCTCCTAAGTTCAGGTGACACGACTTCATTATTCATAAAAGAACTAATTAAATGTGCTCTAGAAGAACTTCATCGAAGGCTCGTCACAGTCGACAGTGTTAACTAGATGGATCTTTCCATCCTTTAGGGGTAAACAAATTGAAATTACTCTTGTAGCAAATATCTACGTGGAAGTATTCGAGAAGAAAAGGCTGGAGCCAGCATCTACAAAACCAAAGTGTTGGTTCGGATATGGAATATTTATCCGATAAGATTAAGTAATACCAAAGTTTCAGAAAACTGAAATAATTGCATGAGAGATGAGAACATAGAATTACCACGAATTTGAAAACGACTGATCTGCAAAATCGAGACCAACACTTCAAAACTATGCGTAGGAATGATATAAACCAAAACATTCAGCAAACGTAATTTAATACAATGTTCAAAGTACTTGTACTTTTGAATGTTAGAAATTTTAAATAAAAATATATGGGGGCTGGTAGGAAAACGACTTTCTAAAATATGAATTTAAAATCTGGTTCATATTTGGAGATCCAAAACAGCGTGGGGGAATTTGCCGAAGCCGCAAAGCCCGCCCTGAATGAAAACCTACACATTCTTAAAGTATTTACGTGATTAATGCAGTAAATTGAGGCATGCACGGCAGAAAGGAGACATTTTCTGCTAAGCGGATTGTCTCTTTGGAATCTCTTCGAAAAATTAGCGGAAGCCGAGTAGACTAGTGGCCCAAGCTACTTACCATGTACCTAGTGTAATTGTGTGCAAGTCAAAGTTATCGTTAACGACAGGCGTCGATAATTGTTGATGTGTCCGAAAATGTAGCAGTGAAAAATTCTAACTTCGTTATTTTGTAAACATAGTGCTCGTGGTGCGCGTAGGTATCGAAAACTGATATAGTGCGCGCGTGTGAATTCAAAAGTGTGTTAAAAATAGTGATTTTGCTAGTGACTGGCTGATCGTGACATCATGGCAGAATGATGATATATTATTATGGATTACTTCTTGAAGGTAAGCCGACTGCATTCATAAATGATCATCTACAACCAGACATTTAAAATTGCGAAATCTTTTCATTTGAACATAAAAAATATAAATATAATTGAAGGTAACGGTATAGGAACCATCTTAGTTTTTATATAAATAAAGAAAACTCTGGCTACGTATTATAATGGTATTATAAAACTTTTAAGTGTCCAAAATTACATTGAAGCATTTTTGCTGTGCGTAGATGGTTCTGAAACATACAGAAATAAAAAAAAAACAGTAAAGACTAATATCAATGTCAATATAGTCTTAAAGGGAATGATACTATTATATTACTTAAAACTACATACTACTTGTAATTCAGAAACCAACTTGCCCTAAAAAATAAATAATTTATCGGTTTCCCTTTACTCTTCAAAGGGATTTGCTGATATTCACTACAATTATCTTATCAAAACTTGAATCACTGCCGATGTAGAAAGTTTACAAGTGAAGCAGTTATGATAAATTTGCTCAAACTCAAAATTTGATGAGCATTTATGAATAACATTTTTAGAAGGATATGTGGAATTTAATACATATTAACAAGTCTCGTTCAAGACTTTTAGAATTACAGCATCTTGAATACATAGAATAATATAAAACAAGTTTAATTTATAAATGCAGAAATAATAATATATCTTATATGAGATGTGTAAAGTACATTTGTGCGTACCTATTTTTTTTAAAATAACGGATGTATAATAAAAAATTTTAGAAGGAATGATTTCTATTGCTAGATGAGTAATCAAAGAGATATTTTGACCTGAACGATTTGGAATGAATCAGACTTAGGAAGGTGAGTTTGAATAAATTTCAAACTGATTCTACTGTAAAAAATTATAATTTGAAGAAACAACTAATACATACACTGATAGAACTGTAAGAAGTTTTTGTAAAACACTGTTTGTAATAGACGTTCGATTAAGTACAAGATAATACTTACTAAAAAAATATAGGCCATAATTGTGACAACTTGTAGGGCTGATTCTTCTTTTAAAAACAAGCCAAAGTTGTAAGACAAATATTTTATAAGATGTAGACTTGCAGTTCTCTTACAGTAGCTGCTTTCATGTAAAATTTCAACAAAACTCAATCATGCCAGAATTAGAAGGAATTTGAGGAGTTTCAACTGTCGTAAAAAGTTATTTACATTTACAGATTTGGGGGGGATAATTTGAAATTAAAAAAATTGTGCCACTTAAAATCTCTTGGTCGGCAGCAGTACATTATTTTGTTTCAATTTATTGACTATAGAGGTTTCCAATCGTAGAAAGGTTGAATTTATTCGTCTTTCCCTTATTTCAAATAAATGCGAGTGGGTTTGTGTAAAAATTTCTGATTTTCATTCCGTTAGTAACAATGTTTCTGACTTTGCCATAATTTTTAAACTTAAACTAACTGACCAGATTTCTGATGAATTTTTTTTATCAGAAATTAACGTTTTATCAGTCAAGATTGGAAAATGGACATCGGGAATCGGTAAAAACAGTTAGCGATCCCTGTTTCCCATTTGTATACCGATTTGTGGTAAATATTATGTCACATAAAATATAATAATGTTGTAATTTCACCAGTTCAAAAGTTAATCCTCAAATTCGGATCCAGATTTTAAAGCGAGATAGAAAATGAAATTCCACAAGAAAGGCTGAAAGCAAGCATGAAGACGACATACGATACTTTGCTGGATACAAGATGTTGTACATACATGGTGTTTATGACTTGGTGTCCAGAAAAGATCCGAAGGTGAAGAAATCCCTTTGGCTTAGTTTATTGAAAAATCCCAAAAAACTGACCTTTTCAACATTATGGAAACATAAATCCATGCTGGCCATAATAAAAATGTGCACATTTTAAGTGGATTATGGTTACAAAACGAATACCACCGGATTATTTATTGTAAATTCAGAGAGTTTTGCAACTTTAATGGTTTTTAAAAAGTCATGATGGATGTATATTATCTTCCATCGTAGCGGAAGATTACCTGAAAGATTCTGTCTAAAACAAAGTTGATGTAGCAAAGAATATTCAAGCGGCATGTTCCAAAGAAATACAACCCATTTTTGTTAGTACCACAACAAAAAGTATGATAATTTCCAGCATTTTGGACAAATCTTCATTTCATTTGAAAGCTAACAATTAAAATTATTGTACATTTAATATAATTAATACGAAATGATTTATTTAGTTAGTTATTGTTGTTTGTTATAATGTAAAAATAATAAAAAGAGGGGTTTGTATCATGCTTGCAGGTTTCTCCTGTCTACTAGTCTCGACCTGCAATACTCCACTTTCCGATCGTGTAACGTAAAACTATTTTGAATACGTTGTCTGTAATTATTTATTTGTGGCATTTTTTATTAGTTACTTGCTTACTTATGGCTGTAATGTTTCTAGGATTACATGAGAGAATTTGAAAACATCTTTTTCCTTCGAAATTGCCTACATATATTTAATGAATAAATAATTAGTTAGAAACTAGTTTTACCTAGGACTATTTTTTGCCGTACATTAACTTTTTGTATTTACTTTCTGATTTGAATTATTTTCTATGGATATGTTACTGTAATATATTTCAAACTTTTCCTTTAAATACTGTAATAACAAGAAAGTTCGATAACTACTTTTCATTATTAATTCGTTTGAGTACAAAAAACACAAATAATTTAAATTTTAATAATAATTCGACAGACATCAAAATTATATCTCTTGAGATACAAAAATTAATACAACTAAAAATTTTGTTGATTTTGTTTTATTGGGTGGAAAAAAGGGAAAATATTTTTATTTTTCATTTTACGAGAAATAGGCATTCTTGATTAAAATTTTTGCTTGTCTTTAAAATGCGGTTGGAATGGAGAACAGTCATCTTGCATGTACAGGGTGATCAGAAAATCGGTAAATCGGTCAAGAATAAACTACCTTTGTTTTTAACAATACAGAAATATGTTATTAAGGAAAGTTGCTTAGAATTAAAATTTATATTACAATTTCAATTTGTATATGAATCGGCCTACTTTGGTAGAAACGGAGAGGAAAAAATGTTTTATTGTACAATTTACAAGCTAGAAGGCATTCTCGATTTTTGCTTGTTTTTAAAATATATTTAAAATGTTTTTAAAGACAAAATTTTAATCAAGAATGTCTTTTTCTCGCAAAATGATTAAAAAATTCTTATTGTCCGTTCCTATCAAAGTATGCCGATTCATACACAAATTGAAATTATAATATAAATTTGAATTCTAAGCAACTTTTCTTAATAACATATTTCTGTATTGTTTAAAACAAAGGCATATATTCTTTCGATTTTTATATTTACCAATTTTCTGATCACCCTATACATATAAGATGAAAGTTCTCCATGCCACCCGCATTTTAAAGATAAGCAAAAATTTTAATCAAGAATGCCTTTTTCTCGTAAAATGAACAATAAAAATGTTTTACTGTCCGTTTCTATCAAAGTAGGCCGATTCAATATAAATTAAAATTATAATATAAATTTCAATTCTAAGCTACATTCCTTAAGAACATATTTCTGTATTGTTAAAAACAAAGGTAGTTTATTCTTGAACAGTTTTTATATTTACCGATTTTCTGTTCACCCTGTACATGCAAGATGAAAATTTTCCATGCCAACCGCATTTTAAATACAAGCAAAAAATTATCAAGTATGCGTTTTTTTTCGTAAAATGTTAAATAAAAATATTTTCCCTCCTTTCCACTCTAACCGTGGACACACTGTAGATTTACTTCGAATTATTGAAATTAATACATATTTTCAGCGTTTAATCATTTAGTAATGATGCCTTTTTATATACGTGATAACTCAGAATAATCCGGCAAATCAATTATTTTATTATTACTTCTGATAGTAATTACTAACTAATTGGCATCTAATTCAAAACAAGTAGAAAATAATCTGTTAGTAACTTAAGTTAAATAAAAGTGAACGTTTTTTTGTATCACTGGAACCAATACTTTTTAAATTGTTTGCGAAGAGACCATTAATTAATAATTGATTAATAATATGACGCAAGTATAAATTCACTTGAGAAAATTAATTAATTTAGATTTTGCGAAGACTGGCACATTAATCTAGCATGGCTGAAGACTGGGATCCAGATAACATGGAAAAGTTGAAAGGTAGTTGCATTTATTATTTGATTTATTTTTTTCAGTTGATAGAAAAGGCTTAATTTCAACGAATCCTATCGTCAGAATCAATACGAATATGTAGAAAAAAAAACAGACTCTTGAATAGGCAACAGTTTACAGCAAAAAATTATGTAAATCCAAATAGATATTAGTTATTATTTTAAATATGTATATTTTACTTTTTAGATGACTGCTTGAAATTTGTGAGGATATTGTTTATTGACTTTTATGGACACAAGTATACTAAAATATGTACTTTCATATACTTGGTATTTCATGTGCCAATATGGATTGAACAATATTATCAGTACTTTAAAACTTTTGATCTTTTAATGGTGGCACAGTATGGCCCAGGTTCATTTATACTTTTATTCGTAAGTATCTTTAGCGTATCATTGATGGTGACCGTTCTTATAGTACTACGTACCTTTGGTCAGAGAAACACATCTTTTGGGAAAAATAACTATTTGTGGTCTCTGATGATTAAGGGTAATGATGTTTGTTGTAGGCATTTATATCAATGTTACTACCCACAATATGTGCAAAGAACGTGCGACTGTTCTTTTGGTATCAGAAAAAACTTTTCTGGTCTTTCAACACAGTGAGCGAGGAACTTAGAAGAACTATGTTCTATGAGGTATATTACGTATATCGCAACAATTAATTTAACCCTTGGGTTATTGACTTACGTTGCAGTTATTATGAAAGGTACAAGAGATAACAACTGGGAAGACATATACCAAATAACTTTCATTAAAAAACATTTTCCTCGTTACTCTGGTATACTTATAGTAACATTTTATGCCAGTATAAGCTACTTGATTCTTTCAATGCTGATGCCAATATACGCTATGATGTACGTCACGGCACATATATTTTTCCAGTCAGCTATACTATGCGAATATATTAAAAGAATAATTGAAAATTACCCTGAGGACAACGAACTCTTTTATAAGGAAAGTTATCAAAAGCGAGTGTTTCAGAAATTTCGATTTTGTATTATGCGGGGTATGACTATAAAAAGGTAACAGTTTCGCAGTTTCATAATATTTTGGTACTTAATATTATATGATAAATAACATTTACAGAATAACGAATCAACAAATTGCTGCCTTGCAGCCCCTTATGGTGTTATTTATAGTACTTGGGATGTTATTAGTGGTTTGTTTTGTTGGATCATGGCAATTGGTAAGTATTTCTAATTTTTTTTTCTTTTACCTTTATGAACACTCCGTATATTATACAGGTACTTTCTACTCTCCAATTAAGTGTAGTGATAGCAAATTGTAATGGATATATTCAAATACATAATGATTTTAAACGCATCTATCAGGGCACGAATTTAGTATTTTGTTTTTTTTTATATGAAGGAATATATCTAAACGTATTTAAAATTTCTACTGAAACCTAAATGGTGAGTGGGTTGTCTATACTATAGGCGATTTCTAGGACTGGATAACTATACAAAGAAAAATAAGCTGACAAAATGTTTGTATTAACTCAGATTTATTCTTGCTTTGTGTGATCTCAAGGGAAAAATGTGATTCTGATTTATAGAACTAATAAAATCGGTAACAGACTTGATTAAAACAGTGTGTTTGTCCATACCATTTTGTATCTTTTGAGCGAGAATAGATGTCGAAAATCTGCTTTAGTAAAAGTTGTTGAAAAAATGACAATGATGTAAAAAAATTGTTGAACTAGGAAAATAATTTCGATGACGTCGCAGCTCTAGACAGGTAAAATTACTAAGATGAAATTTCATGTCAAATACTTAATGATCATGCCATCTCCTCTCGCCACTTCCTTGTTGCTGTTTCCCTTTGCCTTTAATCAGGATTGCCTTGAATTGATCTTTGTAAAAGTATAGTAATTTTATTTTAGAATATCAATAAATATTACCCTGCTGTGTTCCTGTTAATTATTACCAGTGGATTGGCTTGTCTTATAATTGTTGAAGTTGGACAATGGATAGAAGAAAAAGTAAGCAGAAAATTTTCATGAACCGGTAATTTGACTTTGTCTTTTCGTAGAGTACTGCACTTTCTTTATTTCAGAGTTTAGAAGAATACTACATACTCTGTGCACTACCTTGGTATACGTTTGATTTAACTAATCAAAAAATTCTTCTATGCGTTCTCCTTAATGCGGGAATTCCTATTACACTGTCACCATTTCGGGAATTTCCTATTAATCGCGCCCTGATTGTAAAGGTAAAATATGTATAATCTCATTGGTGATATTCTTGTTTAATGGAGCAGATTTAGTGTTAGATCGAAAGTTTTTGACACTTATTTATATTTTAGTTCTACAAAGTCGCTTGCTCTGTATATGCTGTAGCTGTTCACATGGAGAAAAAAATTCCTTTGACCGACGGAATAATGAAATGAATAAACTATACGTGCACAATCAGAAGTACTAGTTATTTCATTATTACATTTTTAAGAAATACGTTTATACATCACATTTGTATTTGAAAGCGTTCAGGATAGAACAAAAAATGAAAAGGTCAGTAGTTCTACTTCAAATGTGTAGCTAAAATATATTTTGACTATGATAACAGCTATTCACATAGTTGTAATAAATACGCAGTTAACCAAGACTCAAAACTGCGGTAAAAAAAGGTAAACAAAGAACATGAGCAATAGAAACTGGAAAATGTATGAAATGTTCAATAGGCATTATAGTATACAGGGTGTTCCAGAATAACATTGCCTGAAAGAGGAAAAAGTTATGAAAGGATATTACCACCATACATCATCAATTTTGTAGGTGTTGAAAGTTTTAAAAAACTCTCTGTATGACACCAAAATGTGTAGACTCAAAGCAAAAGTGCACACCCCAAAAATAATCAAAATCGAATAATACGTATTCGAGTTAGTTACGAAATTCAAAAAATGTTCACGGACTTTTAGGCCAGCTAGCGGCCAAACGAAGCGATTTCGGATATAGGTGAATTAGCCTAAATCTGCCTATTTTCGAGTCTGTAGTCTCCCGTTGTACACGTTATTCTGGGACACTCTGTATATCTCCAGATTTTTGTGTGTAAAAATATGGTTTGTGTGATTTACTCTGCTGTACTTTTTAAATTAATAAACAAAAATTTTCTATGTACTGATGATATATTTATCTGTTGTAGTTTTACAAAAGTTGCTTGTTCTTTATATACCTACTTTCTTGAGTCAACATGGAACAACGAAATCACTTCAAAGACTTCACTTTTCCTATCGAGAAATTAGTCCAAGAAGATCGACAATAAAATTATATAAAAAATAAAAAATTCAAAGCAATACCTAATTAAGTAATTGTGCTTTTCTTCAAAGTACTTTAGTATTTAATGTTTTAATACTTTGTAATTCACATGAGCAGAACTGATATTATGACGTTTAAATGTACTTTTTCTTCACCTTATATAAATATATCATATGCACTTTTAAATTTGTTTATTTCTTCAATTTCGTTAATTTACATCGCACTGTATTGGCATGATGTGTTGGACAAAGTTAGGCCTATCTGATTTGAACATAGTTTAACAATTTAAGCCTCTGTAATCTCCCCAAAATCATTATAACTCCTTTAAAAATTAATGTTACTCTGCTATAAAAAATATTTTCTCTGAAGTATTCAGCCCAGCGCATTCGCCAATTACTTAAAACAATTATCAGGTAATTTAATTGCCGTAGCTTCCCATCTAGACCATTCAGTATGGTCAAACCGGTAGAAAGTGACCTGCTATTTCTCAGGCACTATTAGTGCGACCTCTCTCGACAATTATACAATCAGAGTATGTCAAGCTGACGGTATTGCCAGAAACTACTAGTTTGCTGGCTACATGATCTGACCAGCATTGGATTATTTAATTTCTACATTTATTCGTTTATTTACTTGATGAAAATACATCTAGTAGTCAAAGCCCATCTATAGGAGTACAATAAAGCTTAAGCTTCCACAAGGACATGCATCTTCAATTCTTATACCTGCAATAATGTAATGGAAGAGCTATTAATATAATTAGCAAGCAAGTTTAAAAGGAGAGACCTAAATTTATTTGAGCCGTAATGGGAAATGTCATCTTCAGGGATTCTATTAAAGTTTCTGTATGTTGTTGTAAGTGGAGAATTAAAGTTAAGTTGTGAAAATGAAACATTTGATAATCTAGATGCTTATCTCGGTATGCTGAAATGTATTCGTTCTAATAAGCATATCACATACATTGTTCAAGACCTTAAATTCTCGTCATTTACAGAGCGAAGTAAAATTAATTATCGTAATTAAGACTTTTCCAAGGTAGAAATGATGTTTTCTGAACAATCTCAATATAATTTATATTGTAAGGATCCCAAATGACACTACAGTATTCGGGTTTACTTCTAATAAGTTCAAAATTAGGATTACAAATTGTGTTTACTGATATATCTTTGGTACTACTTATTACGAATACAAATATATTTTTTTTATGAATAGAGAATGTTAGTTTGTGTCAAAAATAACTCATCTGATAACTCATCTATTATTTATGTACCATATATTCAGGCTCTCAAATAATTTTGGAGCAATAATGAAAAATAAATGCAATATGGTCTTAGATTTGATCATTGTGGCACACCAGAACCACCAATAAACTCAGATTATTTGGTACTTCCATTCAATTTTCTCTTCCGCGATTCGATGAATAAGATTTGAGTAAATTCATAATACAGTTGGAAATTCCAAAGGCAGGTATTTTTTTTTATCTGAAACGGGATCAAAAGTTTATCGGTTGCACACAAATTTAAAGTTACGTTAATTTATTACGTTACATATTAAAAGTTGCTTTCTGTACTACGTTTTTTTACAAGTATTCCTTAGATTATTTCAAATAAAATACTGAAATCAATGCAATAGATCTATAATTGAATATATCAGGCACTGAGCCACTTTTACAAAATACAAAATTTGAAAAAGAGTTATTTACTGCATTTAAATACAATTTTCACTAGAATAACCAGATAAACCGATACTTGTCCAACTTCAAAACACACCATACGCCATACTGCCATCCACCATGCTAGGGTCACGAGATAACCTAATGGGATGTTGGGAACAGACAAAGACAATGCATCTGGATATGAAAAAGGGTGGGATCACTCAGTAATGAGGACATTTACTCTGACTTAGGTACATGTGAACCAAATACGAGTTTACGTGAAGAATTTATTTAAAGAGTACCTATATTTGAGTGAAAGTACTCTGTTTTAGTTTAAATATAACCACAAATGAGTAAAATGATCAAAATCCGAACCTTTATTATTTTCACTCACACCGATTTTTTTAAAGTGTAAAAGTTGCTTTCTGTATTACGTTTTTTTACAAAACCATGTTGTTAGGGTATCATGCATCTTACATATGTGTATATTGTATTCTCTAGTACGAGTATTATTTCAAATAAAATACTGAAATCAATGTAATAGATATTTAATTGATTACTGAGTCACTTTTAAACACTGGACAAACTCACGACAATTTTACAGTGTTACTAAAAACATCTTAAAAAATGTGCCTTTTGATTAGTTTTATTTGGAAAATGGAAGCTTTTTACTTATTGTCACATAAACTATGCCATCAACAGAGAAGAACCAAAAATTTAGCTGCTGCATTGTAAAAAAAATTACTCAATTTCACTCAATTTTATTCAATAATGTATCAATTTCTGTCTACACTATTGCAACAGAAGTGAGTGCATTCTACTCAAATCCGAGTTTCTGCTATCTAGTGAGTGATTTCTGATTCTATTATGAGTATGTAAAACTAGTTAAGAGTTGACTTTTTCTCTAAATTTAACTGTTATTGTAATTTTTTACTTACTCGTGGTTTATATTCTCTTTAAGTTTTAGTTTAAATATAATTGTATTAAAGTTATAAACTACTAAGTTGTCACAGTGGTTTCTATGCAGATCTCTTTTAGAGACAATATTTTAGGTATCGATTAAAATAATTGGTTAACTGATCGGACGAATAGTCTACCATACGCCATTATTCCATGGCTAGAAATTGGCCTCAATGATTTGGGATCGAGGGGGATTATCCCCCTTTATCCTGCCTCATCTCGTGTAGACCTGAACAGCCTTCGTCGTCTACCCCGACCGCAAATGCGACCGGTGTAGGCGCTTTGTGGGACCTCCTTTTGTCCTGGCTGGGCCCCGCCGGCTAGGACCCTTTATTCTGGCGCTCCTCTTGCTTCGCCGGCTCGTCTGTGTAAACCCCGGGGGTGGTGTCATGTTTATGGTTGGGTAGGGTGGTGCGGCTATGCAGCCTGGGATGCGCTTTACTAAGGTGGTCCTTAGGCTAGCGTAAGGAGGGTATGGGGGGTGTGTATGTGTGTGTGTGTGTGTCGTTGTCTTCGTTTCTTGATCCTGGCGGTCTCTGAAATGTCTGCCATAATCTATATTGTACGTTACAGGTACGTGAGTAAGTAAAGGTAACAATCTAACTATCCAGCACTAACACCAAGAGATGACCTAATAGGGACGAAGGGAACAGACAACCCACGACAACTCTATAATGAGGACATTTACTTCGATTTAGCTAAAAGTGCCAAAGTATGAGTTTATCTGCTGAATTTATTTAACGGGTATCTATATTTGAGTGAAAGTACTCAGTTTTATTCAAATATTATAACAAATTATCAAAATTATTATTTATCTTAAATTATTCATATTCCAAAGATACTTTACTCTTAAAAGGTTTAGCTACAGCCATAGGCTGATTTATTATTATAAGGTAGGTAAGTATTTTACATAAGATAGAGGCACTAAGTTATCCTTAAAGGTGGCGTTTCGCAACATCCTTCTCTATCTGAATCGATATCCGTCAAATAGGTCAATAAACATCGCGTATTTCAGGAAACAGAGACGGCAACATCGATAGATAAGCGCAACGGCCGTAAGACATCTCATTACAGCCAACCGCACATCCTGTGAACACACAAAAATAATATAGGATGTAACCGAAATAAATCTAGTGAGCGCGGTAAATGCATAAAACTAGATGGAGGGAAGAGAAGCAACATAAGAACGTGTTATTAATAACCCAGGAAAGGCCGCGTAGTTCCAAATACGGCACTATCTCGGATTACAGCAGGTCCATTTTCAGAATATACCTAAGTTAGAGGAAGGGGGCGTCTCGACGCCAGAAATAGCCCGCGGACGCCTTGTACGGCAAAGGCGCCTTACGCATTCTAACTGTGCAAATCTTTTTGAACATAGTTTTTACAGAATGATATGAATAAGTTTGCGCTGTTGGAGCTCTTCGGCCGGTTCATGAATGAAGACCGCGATGGACACCCTATTAAGTAATTGTGCCAATTCGTAATCACGTTAAGACTAATTAGTAATTCGCGTCGACTGTGATATCATATAAACTATGTGTGTTTGTTGTTGTTTCATTGAGTTAAATATTTTACTTTCGTGAGTTGCGTAATTTTTCGAAGTGTTGATAATGTTAGAAAATGTGATCACAAGTAAGTTGATATGTGTTCAGAGTACAGCGTGATGGATATTTTGTTAATATGGGGTCACTGACGTGGTACACGTGGTTTGTAACACTCTCCATAGCGTGTGAAATACCATAAAAATAAATTTGATGCTGACAATAAATAATTTCAACAAGAAAATTTGCACCGATTGATTTTGCCGGTACCCTAATTTGAGCAACTAATAAAGCTTCTTTTTGAAATTAGATAACTACGTAGGTATAAATAACATTGACAAATAGTAATGATAAAAATAAAACGAAATTTTTAGATGTTCCTGGCAGATGTATTGTGGAATAACTTGATTATTTTTGCATATTTCACGTATATCAAGACTTTAAGTAGGTATTAAAAAACAAGTTTTATACTTTACTGAATATTAGAACTCGCATAAATAGAACATTTCATTAACATTTGAAACAAAATCAGTCCTTATAGGCATTACAAATTGTATATGCAAATATTTTGTTGATATTAATTTATAGTTTATAATGTACAATCATGAACGAACAGTTACTTTAATTAATCCTTTAAAATAAACCTGTCTGTTTTTAACATATCAGGAGAGAAACTGTACATTTTTTAATAATAAATTCAATTTTATAATGATATTAAAAAATTGAATAATTTTTACAATTAAATAGGTTGTGATTTTCAAAATTATAAACCTTGCATGAAAAGAATCAGTCAAAGGTTATTTTTACGTAAAATTCTTGCCTGATAAAAAATCGTTTATGGAAAAAAGAGAGCCAAATAAAAAATAAAATATAAGCATCCCCAACTGAATTAATTAACATTAAGATGTATTAATTTTCGAAAAGAAAATTATCTTAAAGTGAAATAATGTAGTACAAATTTTATAGTTTTTAATTTTTATTTACCTGTTTCGTTCAGTGAAAGATTTTTAGTTAGGAAAAAACAATATCGTAAAAATAATTACTTAGAATTACTTCTTAAAATACACTAATACAAAAAAAATAATGCTATTAAGGAAAGTCCATTTCCTTTTTGTATTCTCCTTTATAAAGATGTTTAGGTTTTATTACATATTAGACGCTATTTAAATAAATTATTTTCAAATTGAATGATGTACAGGGTGATTCACTATATTTTGACCCCCCCTTTAAATTTTTTGTTTTAAGAGATAAAAAAATGTGAAATACAAAAGTTGCACGATTTTTTATAAAGTTTTCGTAAATGATAGTAGAAAAACAAATGAAGTCCTTGTTGAGCATAGATAGCTATATAGGGTTTGTTGGGTCCACATCTAATAATAAGCGAGATAATATTAAAAAACGAAAAGAAGGTTTTTCAGTACAAAAATAATCTTGTAAGAGTGTGGAGAATAATTTACTCTATTTTAAATATAATACAAACTGTCAAACAATAATAATGTTGTCATAACATTACCTGTCACTATCACGGCCTACCATATAACATTGTCCATGAGTAAATAGGCCTCTCACGGCCTAATTAGCGAGATTTAGTTAAAATACTTATACGCATTTTGAATTATATCAATGTCCGATATGTCAAAATATATTACGACTAAATCTAAATCCTTACGTAATTGGAAAAAAGGTCTAACAATTACAAGATATCTTATTTTCTTAATAAAAAACCATATTTTCGTTTTTTAATATTATCTCGCCTATTGTTAGAGATGGACCCAACAAACCAAATATGACTATGCTCGACAGGGAACGTTCTATCCAAATATGGAAAACTTCATAAAAAGCATGGAACTTTTGTATTTCACATTTTTTTATAACTCTTAAATCAAAAAACTTAATCGGGGGCAAAATATAATGAATCACCCTGTACAATTGTACATATGTGTATCTATTTCTAATGAATTCTTTAAAGCGTAAGTTCAATGTATCAACGAATCTATCAATGCATTTAATTATCGAAACTACATCTTCATAATATTACCCTGTTTTTTTAATATGAAACAACCACAAAAATATATTTAAAAAATTATACACTAGTTAAAACAGATAATGTTTCAAATGCATCACAAAACCCTATTTATAAACTATGTTTGGACATTTTTGTTTTTCAATCTCTTTCACAACATGAACACAACGTACCTTATTAGCAATGATTATTTTAGGATGCAAATATTTGATATTTGAAACGTTTTATTTACAGCCTAAACATCTTAATCAATGTATCTTTTGGAAGGATAATCATGCTATGTTCAAGAAGTCAATACTATAAACCTGGAGTTATTTCTTATAAAAGGGCCAGCTTTAGAAGAATTTATAAATGCATCATTCCATAATCAAATAATTGATAGACGCCACAGTTTATCAGCAAAAAAATAATATATTTGCAATTTTATATAAAAAATTATGCAGATAAAGTAACGATATATTACAAATTATGATTCTAGCATAAACAATTTTATGTCAACGTATTTTACATATAAACAAACTATTAACGTAAACAAAATATTGTTTATTTTTTACTTATTGACATGCGGCCCCATTCCTTATGCCAATAAATTCATAAACAATTAAAATTGACATGTCAAAAGCATACCTATGTTAGTTTTTGAATGTCTTAATTAAGCCGATCATACATCTGAAGAACGATTTTAGTCTTTCGCCTTATTAGTAGCTTTACTTACGACAACAATGAACGTTTCCAGAGAACATTTCTATGAAGTGCTTTCTTTAGTTACAGATGGGATGATAAGAAATTGCAGAATTAACAAGTAGTACTACTAAAAGAGCACTAATTACTATTTATATGTATTTTTTTAATTTATCGGCAACCTATAGAGCCTATTTGCACCCTTTTGCTGCAAATAGATTAATCTTACACCCGCCAGAAGAAATCTCCTACATCCGACAAAAAATTTTCAGCAACTGATTGTTCGTGATATGCAAGACTGGCTTTAGATTATTACACATAATCTACTTAACATATAAGAATATTAAATCCTGCTACAAGCTATATTAATATGTTTTACTAATAGGTCTTTTTTTATCTTGTAGGCCTTATTTTATAGCAGTAATTTTTGTTGCAGCAAAGTCAACAATGCAAGCAGACGATTTAGAAGAAGCTCTGGGTAAAGAAACTGTTGCGTTTTCATCTAGCGATATGACTTTCAATGAAAAGGACGTCAGCTCTCCCGAAATGAAAGAGGAACCAGCGGTAGATGATGCAAAGTATGTATGAATATAATATAAGTTTCATAACAGAAGATGTATCGTGTACTTATGGGCATAGATGAATTTTTATCAGAATGATTTTGATGACACTATCAACAAATACGATAATATACGATTATATGAGTTTTCAGTATATCGTGTTCAATATATCGCAGTTTATTTATTTATTTTTAAATTTTATTTCTATAGGTAAGGTGATGTCTTTGGAAATTGTTAATAGCACACCTTTCTTAAATTATATTTTAGAAAAATATGGTTGTACTCTTTGTAATGTGGTTCAAGGGCTGAAGTTATTTTCATAAATATATTATGCTGAATGCCCAGAAATAAATTCCATACATTTTTCATGAAATATTTTTCTGTAGACCTTCAAAAATACGTTCTCAATCGTCGCAAAAACTAGGTAAATAACATTTTCATAGAAACAGGAGCTGGTAATTTCTAAAATTAAATTAGGTATACCGCTTAGTCATCATCTATAGCAATTATATGAAACTGAAAAAAAGTTAAAACAGAGTTTGAATAGTATCAAAACTAGTAAGAGTGTCCAGATCTGAATCTGAGGTACTTAACCTGATACTGAATTTATATTAAAAAAATTATAAATAGTGAATATTCTTTAAATAAATCTGTTTATCAACAAAACCAAAACTTTTTTGGCACTAACACTCTATCCGGACAAACATCTAAACATAATATTTTCGACACCGACGTGAGAAATTTGAACTTTTTCCAAATATTCATTCAAATAGGGGTATAATGAACAACATGATGAGATAAATATTTGCAGTGACAGATTTATCTTTCACCTGCATCTGTTTCGAAGGTCGGTAAAGATTGTTAGTGAAATAAATAGTCGAATCTCAATATTTAATTAATTTAATACTATTATTATTTAATAACACATAAATAATGCCTCATCATTGCCATTAACGCTGAAATGGCATATATGCATATTATGTACGGACATGCCAATGGTAATGGTCTTAAAGCTCGTCGTCTACATGTTGAGGCTTATGTTAATCGTTCACTTCCTTCTTGCGGAAGTTGTCATTTTGACTTTTTGTATATGGGTTTTCAAAAAGCGTGCTCTCAATTCAATTTACAATCCGGTTTTTTAATATTTAACAGCATATATGAAAGAATTGTTATTGCCACTTGTACAATATGAAGTAGAACTTCGATTAGGATAAATTAGAGAACAAAAACTTTACACAGAAGTTATTTTAAGTTAAACATAAACTCGCGATAGATGGGGGCAGAACAATGTGTCACCTCGTACCATATTGCGAAATTATGAGTAACATCATTGCCTCACAAACTGAAATAGTCCTTTATTTTTTCTAAATCTCTTATCTTCTGCCTTATTCTATTATTCCTTTCATTTTATTTCTTATATTATTTTACTTGTGTATCTAAATTTGACACACAATGCATATTCTTACATTTCTCTTTTTACAGTTTTGAAAACACGACCAAATTTGAAGGCATTAATCTGGAAGATGACATCGAGAAGGTTGAAGTGACCAGTCACGAGTCTTCTGAAGAAAACGAAGACGAATGCATCATTTCAGATACACCAAAATCCGAAATTAATCAACCTGTCTTCAGCGGCATTCCGACTCAAAGCACAAGCGAATCTATAAAGAGTTGGCTGCAAAGAATAACAGACATGCAAAATGAAATCCAAAAGAAGTGTACCACTTCCAGTGGAAATTTAAATCATATACAGTCAGTAAGTGCATGTACTCGTAAGAGATTTGTATGAGTAACTAAACTGGACTTGTTTTATGAATTATACAAGCATTGTTTTTTTAGATCGCTAATAACTCCATGGCAACCACCGTAGTCAACAGTTCTTCAGTTAATAGCAGCAGAGTTGTTAAATACCAAGACTTACCTTACATGGGAGAAATGACTTTAGACAATTCAAAACCCAGGAGAGGAAGGAAGCCCAAGAAGGCTGATATTTGCCACCTGATTTATAAAAATTACGGGACGATATTCCCTGGAACTCCAAATCCCGGTAGTTACTTAGAAAAAGACAATGGCATTTTGAAGAAGTCCGTCGTTTTAGAAACGAAGGAGGACAGTATCAATAGAAGTGATGTTCAAAATAGGATAATTTCTAGTTTACTTGAAAAAAGACTGACTCAGGAATATAAAAGGACGAAGGAAAGCAGTACTACTGTTACAACTACCGGAGCGCAGTCCAAGGTTAGTACTACATCTTTTAAATACCATTTTCAATATCGAAATTAGATAAAAATTTCATCCTTTCTTTGTGATATATTTTTTAAATACATTTTAGGTGGCCGATGACCAAAACGAACCTCTCAACCTATGTATACGGGACCTCAACCACTTAAAAATTCGTCTTCTAAAGAAGACCGACAACACCTACACCTCCGAAATCAAATCAGAGCCGCAGTCTGACGACGACGTGGAGTTCGTTCACGAAACGCCCAGCCCATCCGTCAGCGCAAAAAATGAATCCAGATTCCTCTCCGTGACCCCTGATAGTCTATCGACCCCTAGTCCGGATCCCCTTAAAACACCCGACGGGGCAACTGCTCCGGGTGGTTACGTCTATTGGCCGAACGCAGGAGTCTTCATTCACCCCGTAGCCTTGCAGCAGCAGTTGCTGATGTACCAAAGAATGGCCAATAACAATAGTTACATCCTGCCGTCTAATCACAGTCCGAAACCTCCCCCTGAAGCGAGTCCAGGGGGCAAAGGTGATAGCAGCGCAGCGGAGTTCAGGAAACTAGTACCAAAATTGATCAAACCCAAAAATATTAGCAATAGAGGTAAGTTTGATTTTTTTATGTCACGGAGTCATTCTATGGGGCCTTTCAGACCTTTGAGGTTATTTTCTTCATTTTTGCCACATTAGAAGTTTGTTAATATGTGTCCTTGCATAATCCTTAAGAAGAAATTTTAATAAGCTTGTTAAATAGTTCGATTTAATTGATTTTTTTTTCACCATCTTGTGTAGGTGAAATTTTCTGTAGCGAAATAATTGCAATGACATTTATTTCTTATCTACCTTATTTAATGTACCAATATTGCAAGTAATTATTTTTTAGAATTCGTGTTTAAAGAAAAAAAAATTCAACAGTTACTTTTTGGTTAATATTTTTTTAATTCTATTACAGAAGGTTTTGGAAGGAAGAACAATGTTTCTATTGTTATAGATCAAAATAAATATGCAACGCAAATAAAAAAATAGTATCTAGGTCGGAAATGCATAATCAATATATTTGATTATTGATTGTGACAGTTTCTGTTTAATTATATGAAGTGTGGGCCAATTTTTTTGTGTCTATACATATTTATAACTGGCTGTGAGTAAATTTCAACACATGATTAATTAATGTAAATATCAATAAACAATTTTTTTCATATAAAATGTATTAATTAAGCACAATTATAACATGTCGACAAAATAACATGTGTATAATTTTGTTTTCATAAATGTTATAAAAAATATAAAAGAACTACATTGAGAGTTACAAAATATTTGAAGTTATTTATATTTTTTATACATTTGTTTATTAGTATGAGTCAATTTATTAAATCAACAATTCCAATTTTGCTATAAAATCATTTTATTTCAGAAAGCACCGAAGAGACTGATTTGCAACAATTGCCAGCTCTAGAACTGAAAAAAAGAAATGCTCCCGCTTCTTCTGAAAAGACACCTACTAAAAGGAAGCGATCAGCAATATTCATACCCCCGATACCAGCTGAAAACACTGCCAATCCCGCTACCGAGGTTAGCATCTGTAAATTCAAATTTACCGGAGGAGCCAAACCCAGCCTACAGGAAAAAAAGATGCTGTCTGTGGATTCTGGAGGAAATTTCAGGTATATACTTAAATAATTCACATGCTATTGTACTTTTTCTCAGAGAAAACACCATCTTTTGGTCTACAGGTGAACCCTTCTTTGTCAAAAGAATTTTGAAAAAGTATTGCTTTAGCAAAATGTTTCCTACCAAACATTTGCCAAAAGTTCAAGAGAGACAAATGTCTTGATTGGAAATCATACATTTTTAAATAGAAATGTTATTTTTTTGCAAATTTATTTGCAAGGAAATCTTCCTCATATCAGGCAGGTTGTTCAAACAATTAGTCTTTTAAACACCTCCAAATTGAAACCACCAGGTAGAATTTGCTTACACGTGATTCACTAATACTACTGAACTACAACAAAAGCTCTGGTCTATCCCATTTGTATTAGTCTCTCGTAGAGGCCCTTTAGAATCTTTACAGGAGAACATGTCGCTTATTATGACAAAAGGAGTCGTATCTTAAAATATGTCACACATCACTCTACTTTCTTTCTAGTAAGTAATTCTATTTTTCTTGCTTTAGGTACTACAGTGGAACGGGAGACAAATCAATGCGTGGTTACGAATTCTTCCCAAGGGAAACCCTCCAACAGCAAGTCAACAACACCCAGGGTTCTTCCACGGGGGCGTTTCTCCAAGCTAGCGGCGAAAAAATTTACCCACTACCTCCAGTGGACTTCCCCGGGGGAAAATCCTCTTCGGAATTCCTTCTGAGTCCCGAAATTCAAGTCCCCACTTTCGGAGCGGCCCAGAACACCACTCAGGACTTGAATTCGCAACGTATGAAGAAGAGGAAGTCGAGGAAAAGCCTGCAGAGGGAGAAATTGGAGCAGACCTTCAAGGAGAAGGGGTTCTTGATTCAGACGCAGCAGACGGAAAGCGCAGAGGGAGCCACTTACTGCAAGTTCAGGCAGCTGCGGAAGTTTACTCGGTATTTGTTCAGGTCGTGGAAGGATTACCTGCCTGGAAATTTGGCGGAGGGCGAACAGCCTCGAGGGGGGACTAGCGACAGTGCCGAACTTAACATAAATGACTTGTCTCATGATAATACTGATAACTTATCAGTGCATTCGAATGAGTTATCTGCCAATAACGTGCATTAGTTGACTTGATATTTTCGACACTTATCAATTCGGTTATTTTTAGAACTTTACTAGACAGCAGAAGATTTAATAAGTTGATTTCTTGGATGATTGGTGAAGTTCATAAAGTAATTGATTTTATTCTAAAAAGACATTATGATGATATTCCAAAATAAAAGAAAGTTTAAAAATATTTGTCGAATGACAACAAACCTTTTATATAACACAATTTTTTCGTTTTTAACCAAAGATATAAGTGAAGAAACGTTTTATAACAGGGTGCAATAATTTTTAAGACTCTGAAGTGGTGCTAATATTGTGGTTAAGATTTTGACATTATTTTTATTATATAAAAATAAACATAATCTAGTCTTTATGATATTATCCTTAGTACTGTGTACTCTAAAAATAATTTGTTGTTAATTTACTTATTAATAAAAATATTTTTGATTAATCCTCTTTTTTTACTTTATTACTTACCATAATAGAACTAATAGAACGTTAAGTTTAAAACAAACATTTTTAGAAAATTTCATTTACTAAATTCACTAGCATTTACTTAATAATTTTACAAATTTAACTGTACGGATGAGTCAGATTTTGCTTTAGTTTCCCAGTTAAGAGTTAGTTTCCACATGTCAAATAAAATAGATAATGCAAAATATAAAATGCTTTATTAGAAAAGTATCTTCTTTTATAGTGCATTAAAAAAATTTAGAATGTAAATGTCAATTTATTTTAGTAATACATTATAGTATTTAGTACCAAGTAACTGATTAATTCGAACAACAATGTAAATCATTGATATAACTTAGGAAAAGAACTGGGTCAAGAACTGATCCTTGTGGTACTTTTGCATTGACTCACTCTGCAGATATTATTCTTGTGTTTTTTGAAATGCTGTCTTTTCTGGGCAAATGATATTGAAATGTAAGAGAACAAAATAAACAACCTCGTGGACATTCTTTATTATACAATTAATTAATCACCATAAGCTTATACATGCCTACATTTTTTAAATATTGCACCAAGGAAAGTCTAAATCACTATAATGTACGACAATAAATAGCTGTAATATTAATTGATACGGTTAATGTTTACTTTCAGTGTAAACATCCACCTATTTGATAAAAGTTAAAATCACGAACTTTGTGAGCATAATAACTAGAAATTATTTACAGTCTATCCAACAACTTAATATAAATACATCTTTGTGGAAATGAGAACAAGGTGCTATCACAATAAATCAATCACTATAGTTCCTTGACAACGCTAAGAATCTATCTTTTACAAATGGACATCATTGTTATTTGGTGCTTTGAGAAACGATTTGCAGTTCTGTGCCGTTCTTATAATTATTTATGATATGTGTCCAGTTTTAAAATAATTTGTTTCCTCTATTGGATGAAATAAATAAATTCTGAATAGTTTGTGCAACAGTGGAAGACTAAGGTTTATTTGATTTTGATCTTATAAGATATTTTAAGAATTTTCAGTAGTTATTTCCGCCACAGGTATGTCAAGTGAAACTCTTTTCTTATTTAATAATTTACAGGAGAAAAAGTTACGTGGACGAATTGCATCGAATATTTTTTTCTACTACGGGAATATATTATAAATTATATACAAGCTATTCTACGCATAAGTATTTAATTTTACGCACTTGAGTGTAAAATGAAACAATACGCACTAAAAAAGGTAACAATTGATTACTTTTTTCATCAATGGTATTTCAAGAAATTTTAAATTTTATTTAAAGTTACAGTGGACAATATCTCGAATAGTAAAAGAGATATGTAAAAACAGTATTTTACTTATACTGAAAACAATTTCTACGCAAATTTTTAGAAATAAAAATATTTTAAAGATTATATTTTAACCAATTTTGTCAATAAAAATGACTTTTTTACTTAACGCGAAAATGAAAAAGTTTTCCCTCATTTCAAATTCATTCGTGGACACACTATAAGCACTACACAACATTTTTGCTAAACTTAAATATCTCTTTTGATTTTAGAGATATCGTTTTATTTATTGCCCTCAATATTTAACAATAACTTATAAGCAGCTTTAACTTTTTTGAATCAGCAACTACAAAGCCATTTTTATACTAATAAATATCCCATTTACATAAAATAAAGGTACGCTGTTAAAAACATTATAAATTCTTAGAGTTGTCAGTCCTTAATACAATAATATAAAGATAAGCTAGTCTATAATGTTACAAAGTTTAAAAATGGAATATTTAGGATTACATCTAAAAGTAGGCATCTACGGTAGGTATATGGGCATAGCAGCTTACGTTTCCTTAAAATCTAATATGGTTAAAAAAAATCATACAAAATGAGATCGAAAAGAGTATTACGAATACAAAAAATTAACAAATAACCTGAATAGAAGCGTAATATTCATGGTGTTGTGTGTATATCTTTATGAGGACAAAGACTGGTTCAGTTTTATTTGTTAACTTTTTTTACAAAACTAATTTTCATATTTACAGTATACCAATCAAACAAGATCGCACATTAAGGTAAAAGGCAAAGAATTACAATCACTCGATTATTTTCCAATTTAACAAATTTAGCTGCAGAAGGTGATCGTGACTATAACGGTAAATTTTCGGCGAAATGTGAATCGAGTACTTTTTAAAAATTATTGCTCTCTTATTAGAATTATTTTCTCTCTATCTAACTGATGTATTGAAGCAAAACGTACCGACTATTTAATCTGGTTCTACAGAGTGGGCATAATGTTTAGGTACGAAGGTATAAAAGTATATCAATTCCACGTCACTTGCACATTTTTTTGGTCAGTTTGGGTATATATAAATATATTTGTTGGGTAATAGGCAAAGTACTTTTGTTACAGATGGGGCAGCAATACCTTTCGAAGATTTTATTTATATACAGGGTGGGCCATTAGTGTGAGAAAGTAAAATAACTCCCTTGTTATTCATAATACAGAAAAAAAGTTTATATAAAAGTTGTACAGAATCAAAATATTTAGAAAATCAAGTTTCTAAAAATGATCGAATTATAAAAAATGCCCTGTATAAAATATTGATATTAGCTAATATAGGAATCTTTGCCTAACATTTGTCTATAACTGTAAAATATTTTTGCTCTAAGTGTTAGTAGTTGAAAGTTAATACAACTTCTTCGAGGTCATGTCTTTTCCAAAATTTGAAGAAGACATAACTTGGCAACCCCGCACTAAAATGTTAAACTGTTTATATTGCCATATATAGAATTTTCTCAGATATCCATATGTTTAAAAATATACAGGGTGTTCCATTTAAAAAATATAATATTTGGCGTGTCCCATTTTTACTCATCGCCCTGTGTATTTCAAATTAATTTTGTCCTTTAGGTTTCTTGATTCTGTACAACTTTTATATAATTGTTTTTTCTGTATTGTGAGTAACAAGGGAGTTATTTTACGCTCTCACACTAATGGCCTGCCCTGTATATATTAACTTTCTCTGCTCCAAAAAGAAGTACAGTTTGTTGAGAAACTCCCGACGTCAAAATAGCATGATTGATCAAATATTGTTTCTTTTCAGTCTGCAGGGTTTTAAGTTAAAAAAATAAATACCTAAACTGTGTTGATTATACATATTTTAAAAATATCAACAAATATGTATGTTTTTATAGTCAGAATGTCAAAAATAGTAATCATTTTCTTCGAATCGATAGAAAGATAGCTACATTTGTTTTGTTATTGATATATACAATGTGTTCTTTTTAATGCTCCCCAGATCAATATCTCGAAAATCGAAGGAGATATCTAGGGCCTGTAAAAAGTTGTGTAGTATAACTTTAAATAGCAATTCTCAAAAATATTATTTTCCCAGATATTTAAATTTAAAAGTTATTATAACTGTTTCAAAATTAATTATTTACTTTAGAAAGTTATTTTACAATATTTATTTATTATTGTATAACATTAATTGCATACCAACAAAATTAAAGATATTTATGTACATAAATATCTTTAATTTTAATTTTAGTTTTTAAAATACAATGTATTTTATTTAACTTAAGATCTCTTTTGGTTTTCAAGATATATACAGAACACTCTGTAGACAGTTTTGACAAAAAATACATTAAATCGGGTTGGGATTTTTCACTTTCACCAACCCTATCTACCATTCGTTGCCAAATAGGAAATGCTAATTTTAGAACTCTTTATTTTGACAGAAGGTGATTTTCAACATTTTCATTATACATTGGAAGGCACGCTATATTAATTTGTATGCAGTTTTTATTTCAGTAGCGTAGAAAGTGTATATTGTAGTCGTTTTAATGACAATATTAGACAATTTTTTAACTTGTTTGCGCCGAAAAAGAGAAAGACGCGGTATCTAACAGTTTTTCTGAAATTTTTCTGAAGTAACTGTCCAAAATTCATTTCTTTTTCCAGAAAGCCCACTCTGCAAATAATTTTTAAAAGCTACATGTCTGACTTCAGGTGAGATCGTTACATTAAGACATTAACTTTAATTTAACATTAGTCCAGATATTCAAATATTGATTAATTCCTTTCTGTTCTAGATTGTTCTGTTTGGTCCTCACTAGTAGATACAATATTTTATATGGGTTTGGAATCGTAATTCGGTTTTAGTACGCGAAGTAAAAAGACGAAATCACAGATTTAGAGGCACTCATCCTAAAATTCAAAAAAGAATTAAATTTTGCAGGCGGCAGATTCTGAAAAGCACAACTACTGCCACTGTCATCGTTAATTTTGAATTTTCGAACCAGAACATCCCAAAAATTCTTGTTTTAGCTGCTGAATTCTGATAAAGTAGGCTTTGAAATTACACTTGTGTGAATTTTTAGGCTTTTAAAAGTATGTTAGGCCTTGATCTAAAGTATGATATTAAAATGTTCTTTTTTATTTAAATATTTTTGCTTTACATTTCGATAGTAAAATTGCTCAAACAGAACCAAACATGAAACTAAAAAGATAAGTAGATTATTAGTTACAAAACAAAAGCGTCTTTTAGGCTAGCATTTGGCTGTCAGAAACTGTTGCCTGCAACACAACAAACGATTTGCGTAAGAATTAGTAAGTTACTACTTTAGAATTATATTTACATACAAACAAATGGAAAGAAATTTGTTATTGGACCCTATATGTTACAAATTGATGATAGTTAGTCCAATATATCTTAACTATAAAATCTAGCAACAGATTAAAAAGTTATCTAAAGATAAGTTATCACTATATGAAAATTTTTCAATTTATAATATTATTTTACAATCTAAATTCGTATTAATACTAAGACATATCCTACAATTAAAAAAAATACAGATTGTCAAATATCTACCTTCTTATTCATAGTGATCATGGAAAGCCATGATATGATATTTAGTTTCAATAGACTATCCATACCAAATGAATTATAGTCTAAAGAATATTCAGGGATTTGTAGTAGTTCAACTATATAGGCACATCTAAAAGTACTGTAGAAATACTAATAATATTATCGCTAACGTTAGGATTATATGTGTGTGCCGAAATTTTTATTCATATATTTAAGAATATGGTTTATCAATATTGACTATGTGTATGATAATTAACAATATTACTCTAGTCTTTTACACAGTAAGCTACATTCATATTTAGATATGAAAGCATGGTTTTGTACAACGTCTGTAGGAACCGTGTCATATTTGGTAAGAATCAGTCTCATCAGTTCATATTTTTAGAACAGGTAGAAAAGTTTTATTGGATATTCAAAATAAATCACAAATTACTACATCTGTATGTCATTAGCTTTAAATTACAGATTCTCAAAGATTTTGTTCGTTAATCCTTCTTCTATTTGATCCTATAATCACATTTGAAGAACATGCAAATACTCCAGCGTAAATGTTTATAAGTATTTTTTCGAAGGAATTTTGAAAAAATTCTACTTATTGCTAAAATGGATAAAATCGAAAATTTTTAAATGGGAATTGATAGTTGAGACTCCAAAGGGTATGCATAAAAATTGGGAGCTCAAAATAATTATTGGTTGTACCGTGATAGAGAATTGAAAAATAAATATAATTCTGTATTTTCTTATTTAACAATTCAATTGTCTGAAATCTACCCGGATTTCGATGAAAAAATTTCTGCAATACTACCATATCATGAAGTACTCAGAACCATACTTTTTATGTGGCTGCTCTAAAATCAATGTCCGAAATAAATTAATGAAAAAACTGTCATCCGATTGAGTGAATTAATGTTAGTATTGGTCAGATTTAAAATAGTTTTGACGTTCTGGTGACTGTTGTTCAAAACCGACAAAGTATTTTTTCGCTTAATGAGTCATTTATAGTTTTATTCTATACACGAGTGTTAACTCTAAGATACATCGATTTTTATTTTAGTATTTGTCACTTGTCTTAGTTGGGTACTGTTACCAATACAAATAAGCAAACTAAAGTGTACAACTAAGTATATCGAATGCAATTGAACTAACATTTTAAACAAATAGATAACCTGTGTCCACATTTTGAAACAAATTTATACCTTTTCCTTAACTATTATACTTCACGACTGAACTAATGATGAATATACTAATATATTTCTTCACGAGAATATTTATTTTCTGAAGCCGAGCTCGTATAAAACAAATCTAATAAAACAAATCCCTTTTATATCGTCATATTTCAGGTTTCAGCTTTGTTTGTCGAATTTCTCGCCAAATATGACACAGAATCAACAAGAGTGTAAAGCCACTCTGGGAAACGCGATAAACGAAATTCAATATTTATCCAGGGAACGTAATATTATTCTAGATATGTTATTTCATTTCAGTTCTTGTAGGTGTTGTTATTGCCCTTATATTTTATTTAATTACAGGTGTATTATTTCGGTAGGTTTAATTAAAAACTTTATTGACTAGAAAAATTATCACAAGAGGAAAAAGTAAGTCGATGAAATGCTCGTCAATGGCGTTTAAGTGTAGACCTTTCTTCTATAACCTTTTTATTATACAAAGCTTTTGATTTTTCTTGGTACTGAAAAAATTTCATGAATTAATCATAATGATTTTCATGGTAATGTCCAGAGACAGAAATATATTTGTTTCTATGAAACCTGTTAATTATTTTTTTTACTTTAATGGTAGTACCAAAATTATCTTTGATCCCAAATAAAATGGAATAGAAGAAAGTTCATACAACTATAATGACATTTTTTTAGGTATTATTTTAAAAGTGCGACATAGGCAAAAGTTATACTTGAAACAATGCAACTAATATCTAATTCATTTTATATTATTGAATAGGCAAAGATATAAATATATAAATCAACTACCAATTACTTCTAAGCTCTGTCAATAGAATTTATCAACTTCAAAATGTGTTTCAATTTACTTGTGTACTATTTTTGATAACTATTATTTTGGAACAATTTCAGAGTTAATATTTTTAATTATATGTTTGTCCTTATATGATACCTATTCTTAATATTCTTTTTATTAGCTTGTTATTGGGTGATGATCTATCCAATAACATATAATGAACTTTTATTAGAGCAAATAAATGTATTAGAACTATTTCACAATGTTATAAAGTATTATGAATTGTACGTTTGTTAAAATACGGATTGTTTACAAAATTATATGGATTTGTTCAAACATTTTCTTCAATTGGTCGAACCGCAATATGTTGCTTTTGTGCTAACACATTCAGAACGTGTAATACAGTCTCTAATTTCTTATCCATTGATCCCAACTGCAAAAAGTAAATTCTAATCAGTAGCAATTCAGAGACTGGAGCGTTCTAAGCAATGAAGTGTGTTAGAAGTTTGACTGCCTTAATTTTAACAGACGATAGAATACATTAAAATAAACAAAAAAAAAAAACCTTCAGCCATTTCCGAGAAAAAAATGATCAAAATTTTGCTTTTTGGTAAGTACCTAAATTATTTTTAATACGTATGACTATTTGGACGACGTGAATCTTTGGGTACTTTAATTACATATTTTTTAAATTCATAATTTGAACAATTTAAGCACAACACTATCTTCGTACTACAAAGCGATACATTTTATTTTTTTATTTAAAAACTAGAAAACAATTGTCTTGAAATTTACAAAATGTTTCACAATAATGTTTACATTTTTGTTATTCCGTAGGACAAGTCTGCCGCGTGTACACGTGGTGTACATCAGCTGTGTAACATTCAGTTAAGCGCTGTTGTCACGTTATGATGAAACTCCCCAATATTAATACTCGCTGTATTTTAAAAACTGTTAATCTTACACAACTTTTTTGTTCATTTATGATTCGGTACTCTATCTCATGCTGAAGTAATGACAGCCTGTATAAGGTAAGCAATGCAAGAAGAAATTAATTTTAAAACAATACGTAATTCTATTTCTATGCATAACACGGTTTTAGAAATTATATTTTTATAAAATTGGTTCGTTTTGACCAGTGATGTAAGAACTATAATTTACTATTCTTCATCCAGATCAAAGGAACAAATTGCGAAACCAATTTATTCTCTATTTAACTTTTATATTAAATAAATACTGTCCTTCAAGTATCTTGCAATTCAGCACATACTATGTTTGATCACGTTCCCTTTCATAATTCAATAGGTTACAATGTTTCATTAGATTGAATATTACAGAACCTAAACGACAGATGTGACAAAGACAGACAACTTTACTAGAGATATTGTATCGGTCACACCAGGTTACATATGACTCTTGATTTAATCGCCAGTTAACGTAACGACCATATCAAATTATCAAACCCGACACCGAAATCAAACGAGTATGTTTCCAATTGTATAATTTTGTATGTAACTAACATTAGATATCTTATTTTTGGTAGTTCATAACGTTAATATCATTTTTCTAGTTATATTATTACACAAGTAATAATGCAGTATCAGGATCTACAAGTAGATATCTATGAGATTAATTACCAGTTCTCATTTCAATAGGATTCAGTTCAGAAATATTTGTCATCAACTTGAAAGGAAAAGAAAAAGAAAATATTATTTGAAAAAGTAGAAAATCAATGAACGTTGGTAGTCATAATATGCAAAACAATGAGACAGTCTTCATGAAACAATTACCTGTTGCTCTACCCTGTATAACCTGGCTCCCACCGTCATAGGTTTAACGTTGCCAACCCTGTCAATTCCAGCGAGGTAGCTTCCTGGTTTACCAAGCGTTTGGTCTAGTCTTCGCTGAAGTTCCTGAAAGGTATGGCAATATAACTATGATTGATATAATCCAGTCAATGTTGAAGAAGGTTTATTCTTGGAATAATTAAATGTATACCCTAGAGAGTTTTTGAGAACCATTAGATTTAAGTAAAGTTTGGAACAGGTACTGTTTTAGTTTATACAAAACTTTTAATGCATCGAAAAAAATAATAATAGTAAGACCAGAATAGAAGAGAAAGTCATTTAATATCTTCTTTTCCTACGTACAATTAAAATTGGGATGATCATAGAGAACACTCTAGCTAGTTCTAATGCATCGATTGTAACTGTACAGAAGATACCGAAGAAAACTGTTTTCAAAATTTAAAGATATTAATTGAACATGTTATTAATTAAAATATGTTCAAAATTAGAGTGAGGATAGAACAGACCGGATGTAATTTGGAATAAAACGGGAAATATCACTTACAGTTGATATAGCGCAGTATTATCTGACCAAAATATAACGAAAAAATACTCGGAAAAGAAAGAAAAATATGAAGAACAGACAATAGAAGCAGAAATAATTTAGCAACAAAAACAAGTGAAATGAACTCTGATGGACTTAGTTTTAGTCCGTCTATATTGAGAAATATCCAGAGAAAACTGTGAAAAACTAATAATACAAATAGTAATAATAGTAACCTACCTTTATTCTCACCATCATGTTAAGATGTCCCTGGCTGTATTGCTCGATGACGTCCCGAACGTCGTACGGCTTTCTGGCCTGCTGGAACTTCCTGCGCGCCACGAAATATTTGATTTTACGGATCGCACGAATGGCGTTCTTGTGCGCTTCAGTTAGTCTGAAATGAAAAGGCTAATCTCAGATGGACAAATCGGATGATAATCGCTTCGGTGAATAAACACGAAAGCGAAAGGTTCTCGTTTGAACTGAATCATCGATAAAATAATTCATCATTAGGGAACATTTCTGTTTTATTCTGGTTGTTCATAACTTCTGTGTGAACTGAGGAGCGTCAATTATTTGCTCTAAAACATATTTTATTGACGGCGTTGATTAAAATCTCTATTAACATTAGCATTCTGCAGTTTACCTTTGATCCATTTTTTTTTGGAACAGTCATAAATTTTGTTATTTAATATTCAGATAAATAGTAATAAGGAATATTGATCCATTTTTTTTTTGGAACAGTCATAAATTTTGTTATTTAATATTCAGATAAATAGTAATAAGGAATATTGATCCATTTTTTTTTTGGAACAGTCATAAATTTTGTTATTTAATATTCAGATAAATAGTAATAAGGAATAAAGTTGGTATGAAAAACCTTTACTACCATATGTGATTTAACTTCGAAGTTGATCTCTGACATTTTGCCATCATTGAAGTACAGTATCTACAATGTTCAGATATACCACGAACATTCTCTCATGTACGTACACGATACTGACTGAGGGAAGTTAATTTGTGGGTGTAATCAGTTGTAGAAGTTGGAAGCTTATGATAAAGTCTGATAATGATAAATATAGCTTGCATGTTCCAGGAATATATCTTGCATATAGTACCTATATATTAATAATTACTGTGGCTGTTCTAACATATTGTTAATTAAAAATGAGGTAGGTATTTTTTTTATTAAAATAACAATTATCGTTTAGTAGTTAAAAATGTACTAAAAAAAGGCGACATAATTAATAGTATCTAAATAAAGTAATTAATGACAACCAAAATTAAAAACAAAATCATGCACAAACCGTTTATTAGTTACCCTTACATGCAATTACAATAACTATTAATCAATAGAGATATTGCGTTATTCTGATTTTTTTCATAAACTTACATGTATGACGACTGTGGTACATACAGGGGCGTAGTTCCAGGTGTGACCGTAGTGACTTTTATTCGTATTTTTTTTCTTTCCGGTTATTTCAAATTTGACTTTCTATTATAACAGAGCTAGTAAGGGCTTTGCAAGAGTGATTTTTTAAATAATATTCGAGGTAGATGATGAAATATTAGACCACGTCAATTATTACTAAAAGTGTCAAAACTTCAAATTATTTTTTAAATACATAATATACAGGGTGTTTCTAAATATCATGTACATAAGGGAGGAGGTAATTTTTTGGCTTATTTCATGACTAAAAATTCATATGAACATAGGTCCGCAAACGCTTCGCTAGCAATCTACGGGGTGTCGAAATTTTAAGATTTTTTTAGTTTTTTCTCTTTTTTATTTTGTGTAATTCGTTAGATGAAATTGAAATTCTTAAAATGGTCCAGTAGGCTCTGGATTTATTTAGAGAATCTCTTGTTTCTATTAATTTTGTCAGTTTATTCGCGAATACCTGTTAAAAGCTGGGATGACCCGATTTTTGTAGCAATGATTTATTACAATACAAAAAATCTAAATAATAACCATAACAAGGAAACTACCTTACAACAATTGTCGAAAGTGACGCCTACGAATATTTAAGAATATTCGTTTATCAGGTGTCATTCTATTGGGATAGTGCTCCATGTCCAGAGGTCTAGCAGAGCTTCTCTTGCATTTCCATTCGCAATGCATAGAATACATGAAATTCATTTCAGCCATTTCAAAATTCGTCAAATTTGGCATTGTTAAGAGATTATAATGAATATTTAAAACAATTTTACACCTTACAGTTTATAACTTAAACTTTTAATTTATAAACATATGTAGACCCAAGTTACGATTTCAAATGCGAGATTATGCAAATAAATCCAGGACCTAGTGGACCATCTTAGGAATTTCAATTTCATTTAATGAATTACACAAAATCGTTTTTTATTTTTTTCTCGATAACAGTCGGAGATACGAAAAAATCATGATACCAAAAAGTTTCTCAACAAAACATAAAATTCAATTTTGATTTTAGAATCTACCAGCGGCGCACCGCACAAAAGTTCAGAGGAAGAAAAGAGGGTATGAATCCCGAAAAAATATCACTCTGTAGAATTTCACAACCATTTGGCCAATAGTGTAAGCCCTATAGCGTAACCTATATTCCAAATTTGAGCTAAATATATCAAAAACTGTAGAAGCTATGGAGAAAAAACTAAAAAATTCTTAAAATTTCAACACCCTGTAAACCGGTAACGAACAGTTTGCGGACCTATGTTCATATGAATTTTTAGTCATGAAATAGGCCAAAGAATTACTCCCTTATGTACATGATATTTAGGAACACCCTGTATATTATCTTTTGTAATTTTACTTTATTTTAAATCTAATTCAGATAAATAACATAATTATCTCAAATCCAATTATAAGTATGCTTGGAATTTAAAACAAACATTACCGTTTCACTTTTAACATCCTGTCTATTGAAAACGAAATGTTTACGAGTTTACACAAGTTTACACAAGTTGTATATAGGAATCGATACATATTTGATATAGCATAATTTGAGTTTAGAATGTCAATAGGTAAATGGGAATATGCTGCTTACATACTATTTCAATTAAGTTTGGTTAAACCAATGACGTTTCTGCAGGTATATTATGAAAGCCTGAATTTCAGTAAATGTGCCAAATGTGCAACACAGCGTAATATGCACCGAACTTACTGTGTAACTCTAGGTAACTCCGCGTCCAAGTCGTCGATGTCGTCGCTGGCTGCTTCCGTCACGGTGCTTGTCTGACTTGTAAATACAGCTCCTCTAGCGCTTTCTCTCTCACCTCGACGTACCCTATTTGGAGTCCCTTAAAATGAAAAACAAAATGAAAGCCACTTTTAGTTCCCCCGGGAATCAAATTTGCTTTAAATCCACAAACCTACAAAAAATCTAGGCTGCGAATTGTACTTGGCCAACCTATAAGGTTAAAATCCTCTGCCGTTCACTTTTTATGTCGACTTATGTTGGTTATATTCACAAATCTAAATCCATTGGGTTTATAAGCTAGGCATTTTAACAATAGGTATAGCTGTACTCAATTCAAAATTCTTAGTTTTTTGTGACAACATAATATTAAGGGACAATACATCAGGTACCAAGAAAACGACGTTAATTATTTGGGAGGTAAATATCAAACGGGATTATTAGGAGTCTAATTGGGACAAGGCAGGTATTCCTTTCATTTATTATAGAATAGACGCCTATCATCCTGCTTGTGTAATGAGTTATAAGGTTGTATTACATAGAGTTTGTGGTGTTTGGTATGATTAGAAGATATGACCTGAAAATAATCCATGTTCAGTTTTTTGTCGTTTAATTTACCCGCGACTCTTGAGGTTTTCAATCGTTACGTTAATTCACGAGAAAGTTCACAATCCCACACTTGCGATTTCCAGTCGCGTGATTACCTCATAGAACGTACAACAACGCTAGTGTGCTAAAAAACGCAAGTGTGTCAAAAACTTTATTTAGTTCTGTATACGCAACTAACCGGCTTTAGGCTCCTCCATATAAAACACGACGTCGGTATCCGAGAGAGTCCTGCTGGCGTTCTGTCCTTGGACGGCAGGAGTGTCAGTCAGCGGAGTGCCGGGGCCAGGTGTGTTCGTTTCCGTCCTATTGCCGGAAGTGTTTACTTCCATGCGGTTGCGGGATTTTCTTCGTTTCAGAACGGACGCTTTCTTGGCCACCTGTAATATAAGGGACTGACCCAACGCATGGATACTTAACACCAATACATCGAACACTGCATCTAAAACTAGCTTAACAAATACTACACATGTATATACATGGGTTAGCGATTTGGTATGTACAGCGATGGTGTATATTTCCTATTTCGAAAGGCCACGATCAAAACAATGTACATTAGGCACCCACACACGGAGATACACCGTTAGCCGACTTACTAAGTGACATATCAGGTCCGCCAGCATTTTGGAATCTACGCATACAATATACAAACTGTTTTTATAGCGATCTAGTTCCTTAACTGACGCGGGCTTTGAATTAGACGTAAAGAAAACAAGAAACTGAAAAATCCTTAATATGAAGTGGTGCATATAAAAAATAATTTGTGGACCACCCACGAGAAGCGCTGAAGATTTTATGCAAACTCGGTACTAGAAATGCCACTCATACGCCACTAAGTACGTGCCAAAATGACAGATAAATCTGCCGCCTAGCAGATCGCTCGAAACTTCACTTCGTCTCTCTTCGTGGGTGTAAGTTGAAAGTGTTTAATAAATTTTTAAGCGACTCCTAAATACGCTTATTCTACCCAACGGCTTTCCCGGTCAACATGAATTTTTAAACAGATTCATTAGAAAACACAAACTTCTTGCTAAGAAAGTATGGAAAAATCTTGAGATCTCATTTACTCTACGATTGAAAATATAAATGTTTTTCCTTTTGATGAAGGTAATCTGTGGTTAAATACCTACATATAAAAATGTCTATGAATAGTTTTAATAAATCAGCCAGTATGTAACAATGCATTAGTCCTGACTTATTTTTGCTACTAGTAAATAATATGATTATTTATAATTTAATTGATGTATTTATTATTAATATGGTGTTTCAAAATAATTAGACTAAAGGAATGTAATTGTTTTTCTGCATAATACAAAGTGTCCCAGTGTCAGCGTACAAATATTTACCAGGTGGTAGCCCAGACCAAAAGAAGGTTAAAATTCTTATATATTATTTTTCTGCGATGCACTCTCACTGAGTTACAGGGTGTTGTTTAGAAAAAAGTAATAACAACTTTCCGCAATAACTAAAAAACCCTTTCAGGAATTTAAGTAATTTTTGGGTGAAGTGTACATCTATTAAAAGTCACTAAAACTAAATGGTGCTTATTTTGATCTGACGCCAGGATTGGTCTAGGCCAACTTGTCCTCAAGGTTATGTATTCATAACTTTATTATATATGCTGAACTAAAAAGCGAGATCTTTGTCAATATGACATATTTTGAATGTATTATTTGATGATGTTTAAATTATCATAATTTCAAGATTACAGTGATACAATGTGGTAAAATAAATTGACAAATATCTACATCTCTCATAAATATACACAGTTGATTGTTTCATGCATATAATGCATTTTTATCAACAGAGGGATTGCTACAACATTCGCAATTTAATCAACTTCTGTCCCAATAATAAAAAAATTGGCAGTACCGCGGACATAATTTGAATTTTATTACCAAAATATTTATTCTTGTATTTGGATAAAAAGTTATAACTTATTACTTACATACTTATAAGTAGATATTAATTTTTGAAAATATATGCATATAATTTTGCCTAAAAATGTATTCTGTTGGATTTATATGTTTATTATATTTATAATAAACTGACTTTCCTTTAAATTTACAAACAGAATTAATAAATATTCGCATGACTGCACATTTCGCTGAACAGAAAATTAAAACCGAAATAGGGCTTTAGAAATAAATGAAGTTTGAACTTATGTATAATTAACATTATCTGTTAACTCTAGCGTAACATATTCATGCAATGTACACTATACAATATATATACAACAATATAATCCCTCTCAGTATGGGATGTTCAAGTTATACAGAGTGTTTAATAATTAAGAAAGAGACACACTTTGATGGGAGATGAGGTCAAAGTTGGGCGATTGAATAAACATTCCTTAATAAAATGTGATTGGCTACAACTTTTGGAATGTTAAATGAAAAGTGTAGTAGAAATACCCAATTAAATAAAAAATAATAAAAAACGACGCAAGTACATAATTACAGAAAACATTTAATAAAAACTTTGGAATTTCTGCAGTATTTCGAAAATGTTTTGTTTTTAAGGGAGATTTAAAAAATAGTTGTGATTTTGTACCTACCGGTAGAAGTCTCAAGTCGCTTTGTTTGTTCTTTACGTAATTTGGTCCAATAATAATGGAAAATTTGCTTCAAGTTGAGTGAATATAGCAAATACATAATTTAAAAATGAAAATACTCAAGCTCTTCATCCCTTTGTTTATGGAAATGAAACAAGATGAACATGAAAGAAAAACACTCCCTAGTAACTTTTTAGACAAAATACACGGAGACAACAGAAAGCCAAACTTGAAAAATAGAAGAACAAATGAATTAGGTAATGGAAATCTATAGGAAGCCATCTATGACACATGTCAGAACACAAAGAATCAAGAGACTGGAGGATGTGGGAAGATTGGAACAAGAGAGAACAAAACAAATACTGGCGAGAGGAACAACGAGGAAGAGTAGCAGATGAAAAGCAGACTACGGATCAAATGAATACAAATGATGGAAAGAGACTTAGAAGGGAAAAGGAATATGGTCAAGGAAAGAAAAATAAGAAATAAAATGGAAAATATGTAACCAAGTCATGGCCATTCTTGGCTAGTAGGGTTAAATACTACTGCTCCTTCATTTATACACCTTGTATATTTGTTGTTTTGAAGTTGGAGAAATTAAGTCCCATACATTTTAAGCTTTAAAATATTCCAAATCAAAACCGGTTTGGTTTTGTAATACTACTATACGTCAAATAAGTCAAGATTTCAATATTTTTGCTCCAAATTGTCGTTGTAGAACACACAAAATTAAAAAAAATTGCAATATTCAAGAGAAGTTATATTTGATTACAACATATCAGTCACATAATTTTGACGTAAGAAAATTCCTAATTAAGTCGAGTCCCATTCTTAATGAAACACCCTATATAACTGATTTATGTGACTTTTCATTCCACGTTCATCATTAGTCTTGAAAATAATGTCAATCCATGGTCTCTGGATAACAATTTTTTACAGAAAGATGAAATGAAATGTCGTTATATGGCATTCGCACACGTTTTATTGATCCAAATAAATTTATCTTACTTTTCGCCCCTTAAACTAATTATCTCGATCTAACGAATGCTAGCGAACAAAAGCATTGCATCTCTAGCTCAACCTTACCTTGGACAAGGGCATGTTATAGTTACTACCTCCCGCACCGGAAGTATTGTTGGCTGTTGGGGTTACATCGTTGAGGTACACTTGCCAGGTGGCCCTGGAATTGAAACTTTTGTCTGCGGCGTAGCACCGCCACAGACACTGGATCAGCATGGCTGCTGCAGGGATCTGCCGATTGAAATGCTTCTGGCGCTGTTTCTGTTGAACTTTAAGTGCGAAGCCGGACCCTAGTATACCCTGAAATGAAATGGGGAGACGTCATTGCAATTGCATTTTTGCGTCAAACGGAATGTTGAATAGGTAAATTAACAGATATTTATAGTTCTTATATTTAACTGTGTTCTGTTTGGTTACACAGGCCGACAGAAATTTTGGCTTTTAGATCAGATCTGATTTTTTCAAATCAAAGAGATTTCAGGTTTCTGGCATTTTTTGGGTAACCTCATGCCAATCATCAAGAGTTGTGTGATATGAACAGAATTCTTATTTTCAAAGTTTTTTACATAAGAAACTACGTATGAAAGGTTGAAAGGTACAGATGAGTACCATCGATTGACTGTCAATTAACTGTCAATAGACTATGAAATTTGCAATTACTTAATTAGAAATTAAACCAAGTAAAAACTGTATATGAAGTAGCAAAATAATCCATTTTGAAAACCCAAAGAAGTGAAGACGAAAAATCTTTCTGGAAAAGAAAAGATGCGAAAGCCCAGAGACTACAGTTACATCAGTTGCTATAAAACACATGTTATATAATATAATATAGCTTATTTATGGTACTAGTGTGTTACGGTATAGGTACATATACAAGTGTTGGATAAAATTATGACTATGATCACTACATGTATCAAAAATTAAAGAATGTTTTTGAAAAATCCACACAAGATCAGATACTACAGTAATTTTACAAGTTTTCATATAAAAATGGACTAATATTACACTACATGTCAGAAAACTACAAAATTTAGTCCATTAATAATAATTAAAAAAGCTAAAGTAAAAAATAGATGACAATATGATAATTAGTAACATTCTTTTTAATTTGCCAGAATCAGAAGAAAATAGAAACTAAGAAATCAAAACCAGAATGAAAAAGCATTCAAAATCATATACAAATTTTGTTTTAAATGCAAAAGTAATAAACACAATGTAATACAAAGCTAGCACAATTTCATCATAACCATATTTTTAAACTTTTCAAAAAATAAGAGGCTAATTTCACACTTGATTTTTCTGCATTTTTCGGAAAACCGCGAAAGATATTAGATTTTTCTCAACAGCAAAATCTTCAAAACAATCTAGCTTTCCGGAAAAAGCACAACCATTCTTTCAGTTTTATCAAAAAGTAAAGCGCTATCTTCATACACCAAAACTCATACCGAAAGACCTTGACAAATGACATCCTCAAGTTTATGGACAAAAGGGATTTGTTACAAAGAAGAACTATGTTGCAAAATAGGACACAAGCTCATTTTTTAAACAATTCCTATTATTTAATGAGCTTGCCTCGTATATTTTAAATCGTATTTTTAAAACCAAACTGGTATTTTAATATACTTTGCCAACAACTAAATTTGGTGATATTAAATGTATTCACATAGATAAAATCACGCGTTGTGTTTTCTCTACGATTCAATTTAGACAAGGGTATAACAAAATACCAAAAGGACCCGAGAAAGGTCAGAATAGAATCAATTTCCTAAACACAATAGCAGAACGTAGGTATCCAAAAATAAATTGGGAATAACCTTACGTTATCTAGATTTATAAATTATTATATTAAACTTATACACCTACCGAAAATTTTGCTGTAGGCACTAGGCACCTTCGTATAACACAGTTCTTTTCTGGGGAGAAATTTACTTAGCATTCTTTGTAAGCTGGTCCATCTCAATTGTTCTATCTTTAAAAAGGGGTCGATCTAAAATACTAAATGAAATCGGCTTCATGGAAGCAAACAGTCGGACGGTAGCAGATTGCACACAATTTACCAAGCGGATAAAAACGTCAGATAGCATCTTTAAGAAAACTCAAGCGTGAGATTTTTAGCCGTGAAAAATGCTGAGCGTGGCTGGGGAAGAAACCAATTATATCGCTATCGAACAAAATAATTTGCCGAGTCAAAAATGAATTATCAATCCAAAAATGATTTTCTACTTATTTATCAGCTGGTATACAGGGTGTCCCAGTGTCAGCATACAAAAATAACCAGGGGGTAGACCAGATCAAAATAAGGTTAAAATTCTTATAAAATATTTTTATGCGGTGCACTCTCACTGAGCTACAGGGTGTTGTTTAGAAAACATAATAAAATTTTTCCGCAATAACTCAAAAACCCCTTCAAGGATTTAAGTAATTTTTGTGTGAAGTGTACATTTATTAAAGGTCATTAAAACTACATGGTGCTTATTTCGATCTGACGCCAGGGGCGGCCTAGGCCAACTTGACCTCAAGGTTATGTCTTCATAACTTTTGCATATCCTAGTTTTATGTAATTTTATTACATTTTCCTGAATCTGCAATCGATTCTGAACAAATAATGGTCTAATAGCTCAAAAATGGACCGTTTTCGAGTAAATTAGGTCTAAAGTATCAACTGCATTAGTTCGTAGAAAAATGCATGTAAAGATTTTATTTCTTGTTATCTAGTAGATACCTGTCATTATAAATATTGTTTTTTACCGTTAAGGTACAGTTTCCCATGTAGCTGCGGCTCAATGAATATGAAGAAACTAAACAAGTTTTCTAAGAATTATTTAATATTTGGTTAACATATAGCGGAACTAAAATAATTTAAATTATTTATAGCATTTCTCATATAGTTTCATCCCTCCACAATATCTTTAGATGGAAATTTTCGTCGTTACTTATCGATATTTTCTAACAATCACTTGCAAAATTGTATCCTTTTTTCGGAATCACCAGGATGCAAAGTTTGTACTTTATGTAGGTGGTATGGTATGGTTGCAGTTCTTCTCAGTTTAAAATTCTCCAGACGCTGTTCCGTGGAATACCTACTTGCGTTGATATTCTTCGGACACTGGTGGAATCATCAACAACAGCAGCTATTACATTTTCTTCTAAAATGCTTGCATCTTTCAAATTACCTCTTATTCTGGTATTTCCAATTTTAACACTCCAGGTCTTACGGACTCTTTGGAAAACTCGTTGGAATACGTGCTGTGAAGGTTGCCTTCTGTTTGGAAACCTGCGTACATACTCTCGTGAGGCCACCAATGAATCGGCATATTCGTTGTTGGAAAATTTGGTAACACTTAATATCTTGTTGTTTTGTAAACTTAATTTCTCGTAACTTCGAGTACCGTAATGAATTTTGACATGTACGCTTGTAAACAACTTTGTTTTTTATAATAACAGGTGCCTACTAGATATCAAGAAATAAAGTCTTTACATGCATTTTTCTACGAACTAATGCAGTCGATACTTTAGACCTAATTTACTCGAAAACGGTCCATTTTTGAGCTATTAGACCATTATTTGTTCAGAATCGATTGCAGATTCAGGAAAATGTAATAAAATTACATAAAACTAGGATATGCAAAAGTTATGAAGACATAACCTTGAGGACAAGTTTAACCCTAAAAATTTATGATCATAATTTTAGTTTATTTCTGTGTAATTTAGCCCTGTAATCAATATTATTTTTGTTAGACCGATAAACAATTATTGTTAATTATTATTTTAAAAATGTACTTAATTATTACATTCCAAAAAATAGATTAAAGGAGACATAGATTCCTAACTATACAATATTTTAAGTAGGTACATTGTACCAAAATAAAGTTCACTTTTGGGTTTGGCAGATTAGAATTGTGACACCCTGTGTAATACACCTACGGCTGAGTACATGATTGTGTACCTGATCCGGCAGATAATGCGTTAACCGGGGCCCGAACGAGAGATGCTCCTAACAAGATTAATGTGGTTGGAACACCCTGATTTATACTATAAATTGGATTCTACACACGGGACTCGTAACTCGTAAAAGTTCCTTCTAAAGGTTGGCTTGATTTATAGTTCCACAACTGTGTAAAAACTATAACGGGAGTATTTTGCCGCAAATAATTCTTGAAATGTCAAACATGATTTGTCTACAACCTTTGGGAATTTAAGAGAAGGTCATTAAATAAAACCGGTTTATGTCAGAAGCCGCACCTTATGTCATTTTCCTAGCGAGTATGTTGGTTGTATTCTTAAATTGTGGAATTTATCCAGTCTGATTTGCAGGATTTAACTAAATTTACTATAAAATTACCTCCTGTATCTCCAATAATTTAAAAAGTTTCAATATTTGTAGGTATGAAACTAGAGAATATATGAAAATGTATTCAGAACTGTTTTCATGATATTGGAAGATGGATGCGGGGAGGATTTAAATAACATACCGAATTAGTTGTGAGCTGTGGTACAAAAATGTTTTCTGCTGATGATACCTACCACATGTGCTGCATCTTCATGTAATTTTAAAATAGAAAAAATAGACCCAAATCAGTCTATATTTACTTTTTTACTTACTTCTATATTTACTTATTTACTTGTTTGAAGATTCTTCCAATTTTATTTATTTTTTCGATTATTTTTTTAAATCTTCCTTAGGATTCAGTACACAGCATTGAAATTCTCTGCTCTATCTCTGCTCTATTTTATCGCCGATAAACATTAAATCAAGCAATTCTACACTTTGTAATCTGCAATGTCCTAAAGCGTCATTTTCCATCCTTTTCTTTTTTTTTAGCTCATTTCGAGGCATTGATTATAACAAGGAAAAACAATAGAGTTCTTTCAGTTCAAAATTCCTTCCATTCCTCCTGATTTATCCTAAGAATGGGCTCAATTCTTTGTTCCTAGTCTTCAGGCAAACACTTTTCTCACTGCTTATCCTCTTTCTCTTTAATATATCACAAACATTATCTCTATTAAATCTAGCCATCTGGATGTCCATAAAGTAAGTGTGTGTCTGTTTTCTCACTCAAGGCTTTCTTCTCAGTTGCTTGTCTAAGTGCTAATATTAAATCTTGTACACTTCTTCTTGGTTTGAACTAACATGGTTATCTTCTACAGTTATTTTAATTAAAAGTTTTTATAAGGGAAACCGAAAAGGTTTTAGAAACGTTGGCTTGTGATATATTGAAGTATATTTAATGCAATTGCAAATAATCATCTATTTTCCCAGTGCAATATTGTTCTGGTTAGGCTAATCTATATGTGATTCTATAGGCGCCAAGACATTATGTGAAATAACATTTGTATTTAAGAAGCCTTTATAGTTACAGTTTTGTGATAAAAATTATTAGCAAATGATATCGTATGTATAAGTATTCAAAACATCTTCATTGAGCAATAGTTGTTATTTTTTTTTTGTAATTAGCTAGAGGGTGTTTTGCAATTCCATCATTGTAATATTTCAAATATCATAAACTTGTGTACAAATGCTTTCTAAATATTTTAGCGAAATACGTAACCACTCTCACGAAAGTAGAAAGTAGGTTTTCCTGAAAAAAATTACAGACTAATCTGGCTTTGGAGCTTTTTTGACGGTGTTGATTTTTGTAACTTATGTATTAACTGCACGCTATATAAACGTGATGCACTTCTTTTTGTGCGTGCGTGTTTATGACCTATAGTAATAAATTTCCTATCGGTGGCTGACCAGTAGGCAATTAATAGAAGAGCCATTAAAGATTTACGACGTATATACGAATTTAATCTCAATCATATTTGTAACTCAATTTTTTAAAGCTAAAAATTTAAATATCATAATTTATTTATAACGATGTGTAATGAATTAACTTTTCTTTCAAAGTAAAAGATCAGTCCGAGTTTTTAGGGCTGCTTCTGAATGTTCCCATTTGCTCAAGCAGATCTCTAGGTATTAAGAAAAAGTAATTACTTTTTAAAATTCAATTCATCCACCATGTAGGCATGGATATTATATCAAATGCGTAAACCCATTAAATCAAATGTACATCTGAGCATGAACAGGTACAAGTCAAGGTGAAAACATAAAAACCAACCATGGTAAACAGCCTCGATGGGAAATCAAGCGGTTGGAATGTTATTCTGCTTCGTAAAGTGTCAGACTGAAAGCCAGAATCGATTAGAGTGGAAAAATAAAAACGTTAGAAAACATTTTTGTAGCCCCAGCATATTTGACAGTTGACTGTATCGGTCTAGCAGTCAAGCAGTTTACCATGCCTGGAGTAGCAATTACGTTTATAAAGCAGCAAATGCTACATTACTTTTGGGATACCCTTTACGTTCATAAACTTCGGTCATCCCTCGTACCTTCCCGGGCTTGTGGTCTGATGGAAAAAATATACAAACGAGATATCCGTTCTCCATCTCCTTAGCTCTGTACGTGTCTACCTTCAGTTTTCAATTATTCCTATAGTAAAGTATTTCCAGACCAGATTTTACCGCAGTGAGATGCTAGAAATCGATGTTATCCTGAGATATGAAAGGGTGACAATAAATTGGTATGCCATCTATTCCGTCAAGTTTTATTCATGTAAGGGAGAATTGAAGTTCTTATTTGTCCTTTTTGTATTCGTGTTTTTGAATTTAGTTGGTTTAACTCGCATAAAAAATGCATACTCAGCATATACACCAATTGCAAGTATTGATATAAAACGGATTTAGCAAAAACTGAGTTAACTGATGTCACAAACTTGTATCGGAAATTTAAGGTTATAGAAAAAGAGGCTAATTAAAAATTTGTTTAAAACTGTTTTGGAACTGCTGAAATACATGTATTTTATCGCGGCAGCTACTTAACAAAAAATTATGTAACACTTTTTACGAGTTTGTAGGTTTCTTATGAAACCGGACTGTATTCGAAAGTCAGTTTGTGATACATTGTTGTAGTGATTGCTGTGATGTTTTTCGGGAGTACATTTAATAGCCGTATTTGGTGGGTTCTATGAAAATCAGCAGTTCTCATTTACCTCATTTTGACATAACGGACATGTGGCAAAAATATTTGACATAAGTTCATTAACTATTCTATTAGCTCTTGAAGTTTGTTGGTTCATTTTTGTATACTTTTTAATATCGAATATCTACATAAGTTGAAAACCTGTTTCTTCCAAACCTAGTAATTTCATCATACTTTTTATATAAATGTTCGTCTTGAACATTAGGTTAGAAATGCGTAGCACACTCCACACTTAAGAAATCGCGTCATACTTGAATATTTCTAGATGAATCCATCCGTACTATAAAAGAGACAAAACAGGAAATAGGAAACTCTTTTGAGAGGCAGATTGCATATATTCTTTCCCATATAGGCTCACGAATAACGACAGGAGTAAATTTTGTGCCATAAAAAATATCAATCCGCTGCGTTCTCGCTAAAATCTCGGATACTGGAAGATAGATAGTAATTCTCTCTGGGGCTTACTTTGAATTCAGCGTCGTTTTATTGATGTCGCAGTAAGATGGTGGCAACAAATGGGACAGATGAGATAGCGTGACTCATTTGGAAAATAATTGGGTGGTGGTTTCTCTCTTACTGTATGATGCTAACTAACATTTGTTGGTATACATATTAATGTTCAGTAATTTCTGATCATCTGCTTGCCATATCTTCTCATATAAAATAATAATTCAAGAAGTTCGGTTATTCTCTGAACTGGCCCCGTATGTATACCAATATTATCCATTCCCACTTTTAAAATATACAATGACACTATTCAAAGATAAGAAGCAATGGATGTTTTCGAATAAATCACTGTGCAAATTTGAAGAACTTTTACAAAATGTATGTCATAAAATTTTGTACTGTAATGCCTACTTTACTTTTCTGGATATATTTTACGGCAGAGCGCTCCGATGAATAAAATACTGCGCCACATTCATAACTCCAGGAAAATATGTAGAGCACAGTTTGGTCGTTGCATTCAACAAGCTATTGATCGGATAAAGCTTAAATCTGAAAAGTTTTATATGGAATGGAGGGACTAAACATTTATTTGACATTTTTACTGTACGTTGTTTATCATTTGTTTCAGAATAATCTTGTAAATTAAACGACTTCTTTTTCTAAATAATGACCTTAACTCTGATTATGAATATTAACATATAATTTACATACCGTTGAAATAAGGAAAAATATGAATTTAAATAAGGCACGTGTGCTCTAAATTCTAATCCCGCTTAAAAAGTGCTCTATCGATTGTGTCTCTCATTAGTGGCAGTCTCACTAATGATAAATTCAAGAGTTGCGTGTATATTGCAATTAATTTTCTATACTATGTAGGTATATCAAATATTAACTCTGGTGGTATGTTGAATAAATATTTATTTATATTACCTTACTTGGAACAAGGCAAAGGAATAATGATCATTTCTGTATACCTATATTGAAACAACTGTTAGTAAATTTCATGATAAAGTTGTTTAAGCTATAAAAGAAAAGGCTTAACTAATGGTTTACTGATATTATTTCAATTAATAAACGAAGTGTATCGGAATAAAAAAAATACTAATTACCTACTTTATTTGACACTAAAATGGAGATAGCAAATTGACACACCAATTTGATAAAAAAAGTTTTTATATACCGGGCAACCTTAAAATACTATTAAGGAGGTGGTCTTTTATATTTAATGGTTAAAAAAATGTCACTTACGGCTGGAAGAGCAAAAAAGGATATAGCGAACACACTGAAGCAGGACGCCACAATCTTTCCCATCCAAGTACGAGGCACTGTGTCACCATACCCTATCGTGGTGACCGTGATCACTCCCCACCAGAGAGCGTCAGCGTAGCTGGAGAAGCTCCCTGTTGTTTTGCCATCTTCATCAACGGCGTCCTTTTCGGCCAGGTACACGAAGTAACTACTAAAAATGAGGCCCAAGAAACCTATGTATAACGTCGTGATAAGTTCCTGTAACAAATTAAATATGAATTGAACGGTAATACATTTTTATGAACATTTAACCCTTAGGAGCAACATTAGACACGTTTAAAAATGTCTTAATTATCAAAAAACTGCACTGTCTGGCTCCAAGCTATAAAAATGCTGCATTTTTCAATTTTTCCAATTAGCTACTTCAAAAAACGATGTCGGTTATAGTTCAAAATTTGCTGCAATAATGATTTTCCAGATAATTTGGTGGATCAATATTGAAACATATATTATAAATTTGATTAGTATATTATACCAATTTGCCTTAAACTACTTGATGTCTGTATCTATTCCGAGTTTTGCGTTTAACTATCCAATGTTTTTTGAAAGATACTTGAACCTTTAAGAATCGATTTAGGAAAAATGCAACGCTCTTGTAACACTTTAACCAACCATTTGGCCAGATGGTGCACAAATACAAAGACAACTATAATTACACTCAGTTACAATTGGAATCGAATTTGTTTGACATATTCAAGTATTGAGGCATTATTATTGACGTTACTAACCTGCCTGTGGATAAACACTACGGAACCAAGCAACCTCCAGGTACCTCCTTGTCTGTCCACATGCAACATGCGAAGGATTTGAAGGAAACGTATACCTCGTATTGCTGAAGTTGCGAAAACTTGGCCATTGGAACCCAATGTGAGGACTACTATCGAAGCAACTACTACTATTAGATCTGTAAGATAAGAAATAGAATTAATGGTATATTGCAAATGTTTTCAGATAGTTTTTTTCAAAATTGACTTTAGTTGCTCACATCACCGTTTCTACCTATATTTTGATTTCTCATGAAGTATTTGTAAAACACAATCTATTCAATTATTGATACGTTACAAGAGGATATAAAGGGTTTTTGGTTTATGTTGAACCTTCTTCCAAGGCTTTATTGGAATAGTGCACTGTGAACTATTCACTTTGTAGCTAAATTAGTTTGTAAATTATTAACTTACCAATTATACATATAGGTTTCCTTATAAAGCGTAGTCTGCCCCAAAATCCCATGTATTTTGATCTGCATCCTGCTGACCATAATCGTACTAAATACTCGGCACCAAAAAATACTACAAGGCATATTTCCTGCAAAAGAAGATGATTTTTTCAAAATTTATAGAAGTAGCAAACCATCAAATTTTAACTAAAAAATGTCTATCCTCCTCTTTAATAATGTCATGTAAATTTAGAAATTTTTTTTTTATTTTTTTTAAAAAGCCGCTTACAGAGTGGAATTTTTTATGTGAACTCTAATTAATTTCTAAAACCGGTCTTGGAATTTCTGAATTTTATATCACCAAAATATTAGAGATTCTGAACACACCGTTCAAATATTGTATCTAAAAGAAATTTTTGTCTAAATTCGCAAATTATATTAATAAAGATCAATAAACATCCAATAAATAATTTGAAAAACTTTTTAAAATTTGTCTTTACCTTGATGCTAGATTTTTATTTTAGATTTCTCTCTGCATATACACTCTGTTACAAGTTTGACTGCTTTAATTTTAACAGACGATAGAATACATTAAAATAAACAAAAAAAACCGTATATGACATGGGTCCTAAACTCAACCATTTCCGAGGAAAAAATTATTAAAATCTTTAAGGAATATTTACATAACATGGAATACCATAAAATACAATGTTTATCACTTTTTTTGAACTTCTTTATACTTAATTTTAAACATATTAATGTAAAAAGAACAAATACTATTGTAAGATAAAGTAAGTATCTTAGTTACTCTCAGTTAAAATTGTTTAAAAGAATACAACTAATATTCTGGATCGCTATTATCTTTGTTTATAAATGTATGTTATAGTTAGACAACCAGTTAAACTTAAGTTTTCAAAAACTAGATGGCGACTCTTCTATAAAGTCCCTATCGCCTTTGTTCGTAGTAAAAATAAGGATTAAAAAGTTTTATAGAAATGTTATCATCTAATATTTTAAAAGCTAGGTCTAAATGGTAGTTTAATTATATTATACGTTGACTGAAAGAGAAAATATTTCAATCAAGGTATTATATAAAGACCAGCACAACTTCAGTTCAATTAGAAAATCCTATGGTGTACAGACGGCGTTAAATGATAACTTTTTTAAATAGAGGGTATACTGACTAAAATAAATTAAGTTGCCATATTAATGTGTAATAGAGTGTTTTTTTTTCAGAATTAAAGGTTTCATAGGTTTATCTATAATCATAAGAAATATATTGCTATTAGAACAAGCCATAATTACGATGTGGCTATATCTTTCTTGCCATAGAGGACCATGTGTTCAAATAAAATACACGAAGTTTGTTGTCACTTTTTTGTTTTGAAAAAACTTAAGTACATATCATATCAATATAAAATACTTATATTTGATAGCAATAACTTTTTTACTTAGCATTTTTTTTTCTCAAACTTAAAAATTATAAAATATAACATTAATAATTCTAAATATTGTATTTTTTTAATTTTCAAGCCAACTTTTTGTAAAGTTAAAAAAGTTGAAAGGTAATGAACCATATTCATACAATATTATCTCTCTCTAAAAATGCTGCTTTAATTTTGTAGACAATTATCAACATACTTTGAAGCAAATCCTTAGAGTGTCTACAATAAAGATTTCTGCACATTTTATCCCTTCGTTCTCTCCTCGGATCACATCGTAAACAGGATTTGAATTTGTAACAAAATGGGGCTATAAAGCTATTGATTTGCTGAATATGAAATGGCATTAATCAGAATTCAACGCAGCGACTGCATTAACCTTTTACTGACGGTGGGCTTAAAAGTATCTATAAGCGATTTATGTCCAAAGAATGTTAACAAATGTTTCCGGATGCCTAGCGCTTAATGGCGGTAAATGGTATCATCCGTACCTGTCAGTCAGTAATGAGTTGTTTATATTCCGTGATGACTTTTAAAATAATAGTTACGTTCTGCCGAAGCTTTTACTACTCATTTTTATAAGAAATGGTATTAATTCTATAATTCCATTTTTAAATACAGAATTCGACAAATGCCATACTTGGTTGTAAGCAAGCACCTTTATTAGTGAAAAGTATATAAATTACATTGTATTGTTTGATAAGCCAGAAAACAAACACTAGGGTGTACATAAATTACGTGTTTGCTTAATTATAAAAAATTATCGGTAATAATCTAACGTGTCAAATAAGGGTATAAAATGTTACGATCATTTGGGAATTAAGTTGGGGTGGAAATTCCCTTAGAAAAACATTTTCACATAGAAATATTTCATATTAATGTATTTTTTTGTATAAATCGAATAAAAATGGTATACGCTCTGCTCATATATTCATATCTATAGATTTTCTCCGGGCTGAGTAGTTATGACATCGAAATTTTTTCTCTCGATTAAAACGTTATTTTCGTAACCAGAAACAGAAACGAAAATGGCAAAGAATAATGTTTTTTGGTTCCAGTAACACACATTTCATTTTCAGCAGGAATTTGATTTAATTGTAATTAAAAATTTGATGTATTTAATAACGCAGTTCAAAAACTATAAATAATGTTATGTTTAAATCTCTGTAATGATTCTTATTTTAGAAACATTCAATGAGGTGAATTTAATGAGACCCTACTATTAATAACTTGCAGAATAAAAAATATTTGAAATTAATGTGATTTCCTATTATTATTGTTATTGTTGATGATGTTGTTGTTGTCGTTGTTGTTGTTGTCGTTGTTGTTGTTCTTGTTGTTGTGGTTGTTGTTGTTTTTGTTTTTATTATTATTTTCTAAACCAAATTTCAATAAAAAGTTGTTACTATAAATAAAATATTATTAGAAACAATAAAGAAACTTGACATCGCTGTACTTAAGACCAAAATATATTTAGAGTGGGAGAGCAAAGAGGAATTAAGGAAACTTCAATTGAAACAAGAAAATATACAGGGTGGGCCAAAAGTACCGGAATGGCAGGATATCTGGGAATATTCAAAGGGTAAGGCAAAAGTAAAGCACTAGGGGTGTAGGATTTCCCCCGATGGTGACCTTGAATTTGACCTGGACCTTGACCTTCCAGGTCATATCAAGGTCACGACAATTTTTTTGACTGGGACCCTATATTTTTGACCCCGGAAATGGAAAAAGCGGAACGTTTTACATTCGGATATGACCTTGAAATCACCATAAAGGTCAAGATCAAGGTCAAACATCAAAGATAATGGAAGGTCATTGTTGGTCAGTAGTGATCGCCGAAGGCAACATATGTTATCTTTTAATCAATACAACATACGACCGCGGTCGTTTATTAAAGGTCACTAAAAGCAACAGTTGGTCACAGTTGGTCATTAGTGGTCACCGAGGGTCTTGGATGGCCAGTAGTAGTCCTCGATGGTAACGGAATAACCAACTTGACCTTGAAATGACCGGAGGATAAGGGATTTGAAGTCAAGGCAGGTCCAATTCCAAGGTCACCGGTTTAGGTCCATCAAGAATCCTGGAACTATTGTGGATAACATATTTCCTGCCATTCTGGTACTGCTGAGCCACTTTGAGACTTTTTGATATTTGACCTTGATCTTGACCTATTCTAGGTCACCATCGGATAACCAGGGAAAAATCCTAAACCCCTAGTGCTTTACCTTTACCCTATTCCTTGAATATTCCGAGATATCCTGCCATTCCGGTACTTTTGAACCACCCTGTATAATCTCCTATTGAAAAATATGCATGTCACCAATTTTAAAAAGTACTTCTTGTTACTTACATTGACGTTGCCATAGTCAAATGTTTTCTCGACCAAGGATAAAGTCAATAGAAGAAAGAGCTACTAAGTGTCCACCGTGTACAATACATACTCGTAATTATTATGGGCCTGAATTCGACCTTTACATTTTTCTATGCGCTACAGTTCTCAACAGTCTAGCAGTCTAATTCTGTTAATGAGTTTAATCAGCGACGTACTGCGCTTTTAATTTTATGAAGGTTAATAATTATATTTACATTCCACATTCACGTAATATCCTCTACGCGTTGTACTGTGATATGTCATGCTGCTTTCTAAGTAGGTGAGTATTTTATGAGTCACCTGATACCATGCCATGTGATTTACAATTTATTTGTGAACATACTTAGCTGTAGGCTATTTATAATTATTTAACAGTATATTTATTGTAATATTTTCATTTTAGAGAATTCATTGTGATAAGTGTTGTGTGGTAATGAAATGACGGACTCCTGTTATTATAATCAAAATAGCTTCTTCGACTATTTCGAAGAAAATAAATTGATTTCATGTATAACTGGTTTTACGTTTACGGTGATATTCATATTCATCTACATACTGAAGGCTTATACATTCTTCGACAAACGTTGCATTCCGCGGGCAGTTGACCCAACAGCGCCTTTCGGAAATATAAAGGATGTTCTATTTCAAGAGACAACGTTCTACGTTTACTTATGGAAATATTACAATAAATTCAAGCGGAAAGGATTCAAGTATGGCGGGTTGTATTTGTTCTTTAAACCAAGTATATTAGTAGTCGACTCAATAGTTATGCAAAAAATTTTGACAGAACAGAAGTGCATAACTGACGGACATAGAAACTATTTTCCCGAGGTCAGCACAGTTGTAGATTTGTTTACGGAAGATAATTTGGAAAACTTTCTTCTTCGATACAGTAGTATTAAAGATACATTATTAGTGGATTTAGATGAAAAATGTGCTTCGACTGTGCTACATAATTTTTTTATGGAAACCACATCTTCTGCGTTTGGATTTAAAATAAGTTTAGAAGCTCTACCTGCAATAAACGCGCTGCTAAATAAAAAGACAAGTTCTGGCTTCAAATATTATCTTGGTTTAGTATATCCTGCACTATTTGAAAGAAATAAACTCGTCCCAGAAATGCAAAATCTATTAAAGGATATTTTCGAGTACAGGAAAAAGAATGACATACGAGAAACTGATTTAATACAGTCGTTTATTGATTTATACAATGATGGTGATTATAACCTCAATGATGTGATACTGGGTATATTTGATATCATTGTTGACACTATTATATACTCCTATAGCTCGCTGATGTTTTGTTTGTATGAATTAGCCTCTAATAAAGATATTCAGAAGAACTTAATCCAAGAAATCGAAAGATTTAATAAACAAAATAAATCCGTAGGATTAAAGGCTTTACGACAACTATCTTATCTGGATGCGGTCGTAAAAGGTATGGTAATATTTATTTCATATGTGTTACTGGTTATTTAATAACAATCAGATAATTTATATAAGGTTTCCAAATGGATTATGTCTGCTGTTAGAACGAATCTATTGAATTGCTTTTATATGCTGATGAACTAAAGAGTGTCACAAAATTAACGCAGGATTTGAATTGTGTGCCATTTTCATTCCGAAAAAGTTGGCAGCATTGTGTTTAAACAAGTTGTAGTTAGATAAAATATAGCGCTATATGACGGATGATCAAGTGAAGATTGTGAAAATTCATTACAAGTAGGTACGGAGAGTGTGTAGCTGAGACTGTGCAGTGGAATTTTCGTGCAACAACTGTGAAAAGAATTTGAAGAAACAGATTCGGCTGCAGACAATAAAAAAAACAGGCCGATCTCGTACTGACCGTTCAGTCGGAAATATTCCTACGGTGAGTTTTTAACGAAAGATCTGCATCCATTCAATATTCAGCTAACCCAGGAATTGAAACCAGACGACCATTTAATGCGCAATTTTGCTAAGAAAATCACCTTTAGCGACGAGATACATTTTCATCTTAGTGGGTATGTGATCAAGCAAAATTGTCGAATTTGGGACAGAGACAACTCTCAGTTCATTCAAGAACGACCACTGTATACCCAAAGAGTGACAGTGTGGTGTGTGGATTTTACACTAGGGTTGAGTGGTTAATTCTTTTTTGTAATTCGTTTGCACAATCCTCACTCGCTCATTCGTCATTTTGTCTAACTGCAACGTGTTTACTACAACATGAATGAAAATAGCGCACAATTCAAGTCCTGCGTTACTTTATATCTTGTTGCAGTGTTATATTGCACGTTTTTAATAAACGATATTTTGTGAAACAGATTATCTGCGTACTTAGGCTCCCTGTAGCACTGAATTATACCCACAATATCCAGCAACTACTAGCAGCTAAAACTTAGTCCGCAGAATACACCGAGGGAAATAAACCAATAAGAAAGCTAAATACACATTTTTATGGCAAGAAAATCACTTATTAATGTCTAAAAACCTAGTTATTTGAAGTAAAAAAAAAGATATTTGCTGTTATTGTTATAAAACACGTCCTTCCAACATGAAGACCTAGCAGCCACAATAAAAACTTTTCCTAGGGTAGAAGATTGTAGTGTAGTTGCTGTAATAACAAAGTGGAATTGCAGCAATAAATCAAAAAGTAATAAAGAACAAATATTTTTGGTTATAACAGCAACGCTAACTTTTCTGAAGCCTATTTATCGCAAATATTTTGTTATTGTTAATCAATTTGTCCTTATGGTTAAAAGATACTTGCCCCAGTGTAGCCGTTTCCTAGAGTATTATTAGGTAAATCGTTTATTTCTGTTAGTGCGACACTAGTCAGATTAGTAGATCGCTCTCTGCCAGCAGATACGAAAGAATGGGTCTTCATGACAGTTAAGACATAATGCACGGGATTATATGTCGCCCACAATTAAAATTTGTATGTATCAAGTTTACGCCATAGGTAACATTTAGTTGTTTTTGAGATTTCTGTTTTTTAAATCTTCAAAAATTGTCAATAAATCTTTCAGGATATTATCTAATAACTTTGCCTTATCATATAATACTTTACTACGTCTTTCTTTATTTTTATATGAATCAAACTCAGGTACCTATCTTATAATGTCAATCAAAAATGACAAATTGTTACTTGTATTTGGTACAAATATTTAATCCCATATATAAAATGTAACAATTTTTATTGTTTTGTTTTATGAGCAAAATGCCTCAATTCTAATCTGGCAATACTTAAATGACTGATTTTAAGCAAAAGGGATCATTGGTTCATTATTATCACTATTTAATAGTATCTCAAAAACACAAAGTATACAAAGTTCAAATTTGAGACAAGTGACCTTCCTTCTGGACCTAGATATATAAAAATGTTTTTGTTTCATTTCTCTCTCACCTGTCTCAGTTAAATTAGAATTGGGACACTCTGTAAATATATGGATTTCATTTATTTGACTTGTTCTACTTTGGATTTGTTAATTATTTAAATTTAAAATGTTTAATTAGTAGATACCTACGATAAATGCAAATACAACTTACTTTTGATTTCTTTTTTACTGTAAATGACACTGATATATTTTTAGAGACACTTCGGAAATATCCACCTGTTCCAACAATTATTAAAAAATGTAAAGAGTGTTATAAAATTGATGGTACTAATTCAGAGCTTCCAAAGGGTACTTTTATTTTACACTCTGTTATGGGTGTTCATTATGACCCTCTTAATTATTCAGACCCAGGAAAATTTCGACCTGACAGATTTCTTGAGGCACCGAACAAAGTTGACATGTCGAATGTGTACATTCCTTTTGGTCTGGACAAACAGAAGGAGATAGGTAAGTAGATAACAAATTAGAAACATTACATATTTTCTGTCTACTTGTCTTCGCACTTGCTCTTTTTAGTTTCTTATTTCTAAGTACATATAATTAAATAATGAATTACTAAAATATTTATTAAAGTACTTTCATATTGTAACAATCAATTAGGGAATGTTTGACCGAGATGACATAATTTTTTTTAATCGTATAATAACTTATGTCAAATATTTTTCTTTCAGGATTCCGTTTTACTGTATTACATGTTAAATTGGGCATTATCAGTATTCTTTCGTCATACAGTGTAGGTATGAACAGCAAAAGTGCCATGGAATTTGATAACAAAAAGGTGCCAGTTTATCCAAAGGAGCCATTGCCTATAGTTTTTGAATCCATTCTAAAATGAGAGTTTATTTAAACTTAAAAAATACTTGTGAAATGTTACATTATCTTATTTGTTGTAGTTCGCTCTGAAGTATTTATTTCTTTTTCAATGTTTAGTAATATGATGTGCTCTACGGTCGAAGGTTGTTAATATTCACAACAATAAAAAAGGAAAGAGATATTCGCGCACTCTTTTTGGTAATTGTGTTAATAGTATGTTACTGATCATTTACTGAAGGAGTTGTTTGACACAGAAAGAATACATAAATGTTTTTCTATGGAAATAATAGCTTACGGCTAGGACTAAAGATATTGCCTTATTATTATCTTTACTAAATAAATGTTAATTAAGGCTTGGTGTTTTATTTAAATGTCTGTGATTGTTGACAGCAATTATAGTCTTACTGCACGCAAAAAAAAATTTTGGCTTCAAATGTACAACATTTGATTTTCAGGTATCCCACGTTTATATATACGCAAGAAAATATTTTCTTCTTTCAAGAAAATTATTTATTTACATATTTAAATACTTTAAATTTTTATCCAGAAGTATAATATCTTACTTTAAAAATAGGTACAGGAAGCATTTAAAATAAATATTTGATACGTTACGTTTAAACGAATTCTATTCTTAATTTTATTATCTATATAGATTTTATAAAAACATGTTTTGTATTGTATATTAATGTATCGTCTGTTTAATACAAAATTGAATAGTTTTGGTCAAATGATTGTATGTATATACTTATTTTAAGAATATATTTGGATATAAATATTTCCCAGTAATAACAAATATTTTGTTTCAACGATGTGTATACACAGAGCGTAAGTGGCTCCATCTATCGTGCTACTTCCCACATACGCCATTCTGTGACCTACTACAATTTTCTTTCAAGAAAACATAAGTTTGATTATAATATGCTATATTTGTCTTGAATAATTCCTATATTAATACTAAATTTTAAATATAAGATATATTTTAAGGAACTGGTAGTTTTGAAACAAATATGTATATTTACAAATGATATAAATTCTAAGAAAAATTAGATTACATAAAATATTTTACATAGTTTGAGGAAAGTATATACATTTGAATAAAATAATTCTATTTAAAACTATCTGCTCATTTGATCCAAATACTTTTTTAGTGTGTAGTGTGTAAATATAAAAAAGGCATGCCTTGTCACGTACTTTAGTAGATTGTTTGAAAGTTTGTTTATGAAATTACCCTACCTATTTCAAGTAGGTATAACAAAAATTAATGACTGCAACAATCTAACATAAATTATCTTTTTAAGGGGCTTTTTAACTGATTTCAATTAAATTAATTATGCTAAATAGATTCCGTGCTAGCGTGTCAGAAGTTTGTCCCAATTTTATAGTACCAAGCCACAACCAGCTGCGATTATTATTTTTTTTCTTTTGGAAAAAATAGAGGAGTATTAAATATTAAATCAAATTCAGGAAATATTGTGTCAGAGAAATGATGAACTAACAAATTGCCAAAGGGATATTTATTCCGAAAGTATATTGAAAATGTGATTTAATGTCGACTGTAGATGAATTATTGAACGTATTTGCGTATTTATTCACCGAAATTCCCGTAGGTAATGTTCCATAGTCTGTCGTTTGTAAACTCCTGTGGTACGCGCATTTTTACTGTCGAAAATTGGTGAAATCTCTGATAGTTTGTAACGAATCATCGCTATAAATATTTTACTAACATATCCCAGTATAATTTGCTCCAAAGTTTGTAACGATTTCTAATGTTTTCAGGAAAATTTATTCGAAATGGAATTCATTTTAAAATTAAAATAGATAGGTACGTTGGTCTATGGTAGGTACCTATGTATGGTCTGAAAAATACTTTTCTAAATTAACTGAAAATTGATTTAAAAATGTCCCAAAGTTGTTTTATTTTTTTGAACGATATTGTATATTATGTAACTATAAAAAAACTAAATTACATCAGCAAATATTTATAGAAATTATTAGAGCTAGCAGTCTTACAAAAGGTAATATTTGTGGATTCACAGTACTTTTGCTTCCCTTATTTGGAACAATAAAATTGCTTCAACAGTCTGCAAACTATCTAAATCCAGTCAAAACCACAGTTGTAGTTCAGATAACAAATACCCTTGTTTGATTTGTTACGAATTCTATGCTGGATGTGTTCGCCTTTCAAATAATTCCTATTTTACGTTTGAATTGCAATTTGGATAAAGAGGACGAAAGGAATGACATTTTCTTGTGTACACAAACACAAAGCATACATTCAAAATAAGGCCAATAATGTATATTTTGCTCCGTTAATATCTTAATATAGAAACTGAAGTGATAGACAACATACAGGTTACAAATAATACTCTTAAAGGAATATGTGGAATTTAAATATAAATAAAACCATTAAGGCGTTCAAAATGTGTAATATGTTCGTAAAAAATATACTCATTCTATATGGACTGTTCCCCTTGTTGTGAGTATACATAAATGCAGCAACATCCGACTATATCAAAGAAGAAATCATACACCGCGGGCAATATCCGGAAAAGCAATTATTGTTATCCACGTTGCACGCTCTCGAATTACGTAAGCACTCACAGCAACACAATGAAAACAATGCATACCGAATTAGGAGGAGGGCAGAAAATAAAAGAAAAATTATGCAGGCCTCTCGTTTGAATACAATATTTACGCAAAACATACGTTTTGTATTGCTCAGGCTCTATCTATTATACATGTGACTGGGGGGTATTATGGTTGTTATCCTCCATCCAGCCTAGAATGTTCGGGAAAAGGTTGTGAGGATTTTCAAGACGCTACCCTATAAAAAGCGCGCATCCGATGTAAAACGTGTCCAAATTGAAATTTTCGCTAAGTGGCGGGATAAGTTATCATTTTTTTTAGAAATAAATTTACCATAAATTCTAGACGGTTCGAAATATACACATTAAAAAATTGAATTTGAATTATTGTTGCTGTTAATAGAATTAGTAGACAATTCAAAAAGACAATTCAACTTACTAGTAGACACTAGTAAGCTGAATTCATTGTTCCTCAACACATCGACGTGTTTAAAAGTTAAATTGGAGTAGTTGAGTTAGAATTTACTTCATGTTTTGAAAATATTTCTCATATGTCATCGCATACGCAACATTTTGCCATTGTATCATTAATGATCTATCTAAAACATTCTAATTTTTGACTGCTCTACAAAATATGTCTCATCAAAATGAAGAAAAAAAGAACCAGGTCATAGCTAGCATGGTGTAGCTCAATAAAATATAGTTCTCTTCTGTTTAGAAAGAAATTGATATCATCATGAATAATAGAATAGTATTAGGTACGTTAGTTTTTCAATATTCATGTAATTATTGCCCTGTAAGAAGTCCTTGATAAAGAGTAACGTATAAAAACATATTTTTATCAAGATAAACTTTTTCAATTAAGAAACAATTTTGGTTGAGTTGAAGTACACGTTAAATACAAAGGACATAATAGGTAAAAAATTCGGAGGAAGATTCAATTCACATTATTTTCACTGACTTAAAATATATAGAATGAAAAACGTTAGAAATCTTCCGTATCTAAGCCACAAAATTATTTTTTAGACGTAAACTTTTATCAAAGAGTGTAATTTAATAAACAAGATACTTTCGAAAGTAAACAGGACTCTTCAAAAATAGGTATTTCTAGTGAGGGCAATCTATCGGCGATTATATGCGCCGAAAAGGTAGATTCCATCAAAGATCAGCTAAAATCTTCATTGAAATTCGTGGAATTGAAATTGAACATTTAAAAAACATAAATTTATCGCAGTTTGGCAGAATAAGTCAAAATTCAAGACACTGTTGATTTGCTCTTACGATTCCAAGGGCATTGTTCATAAAAAGTTTGTTTGGCTATTGCCAAAAATAGTTTTATGTTAGTTCACTTGGAAACCGTTAACAATTATTAACTGCCCTTTTCATTTTTTGCCAGCGAACTGAAATATAAATAAATGAATCCGCTTTCCCTCAATTTATACCATAATTAACTAAAAATATTTGACATTCCCTACATACTGCGTATATCAAATCTGTCACCTGCGAGTAAAACAGAGTGAGACATATCACCAACGAAAAAGACACATTAACATTTTCTAGCTTGTTCCCATTCCTGTCAAGGTAATAATTACAATATTCATTATGTCGGGAAAAATGTAAGATCAGTTGATAACGAAACGTTTTCCATTCCAGAGTAAGGTAGGTACACTTTCTCTAATTTATGGAAAACCATTCTTTAGACTATTTCTAAAGTAATATATCATATTCAGTTCGTAATATGCAAATTGAGAAAGGGTGAGAATCTTTTAAGAATGACTTAAATATGCAAACATTATTGACGCGGAAAGGCAATATCTGAATACATTAGTGTCAGGGTTGATTTATTATCTTTGGACGACGTGTTTGGTTAAAATATTTGTATTATAATATTTTGCAATATTTTACGTGTTTGAAATATGAAATGTGAATATTTGTTAGATAATAATTTTATATATCAACTACCAAAATATAATGAATTATTATACGGATAAACATTTAATATTACTTTTCAGAATCACATTTTTCTTTTCCACAAACCCGTACAATTTGTCCAATTCCAGACAGCGGGCTTATGTTCAAATTCTATTAAGCCCTGAAAGACATTGAAACTAAAACGTACGGCTTTGGGAAAGCACAAAAATCCGGTGTATTTGAATTTTCAGCCGAAGCATATATTTAGGTGTCTTTGTCCGCGCTACGAGTAAAACATCCGTAGATTTAATGAATACGGCTGGCCGAGCCGGTCTCCCATACGGAAAGCCTCATTCTGTTCTGCATATCAGACCTATCTAGTATATCATGTCATTTATTTAAACCTTTAACTCCTACGCCTTTATGTTAATATAATAACAGGATTGATGGGCTGCAATTTGTGCTAAAAATATAAAAATAAATGGATACTTTAGCGGGTGCGTGAAAACGGAAGAAAACATCAATCATTTCTTTTTATCAAATGCCAGGTTTTAAATGATTAAGGAAGACTAATGGTAGGGACTTTTCTAGGCCCAGTTTAAAACTGTTAATTCGTATCTATACAAAAACGTATATTTCAACATGTACAGCGTCTCTCTGACCTCATTTTCGCAAGACAACGTAAACAAAAAATAAGTGGTCATGTATTCTGAAATGAAACTTTTCTATAAAAAAATTGATATGTGTGCTGATATTGTTGACAATTACATAAGTCACTGTAGAAAATAATTTTAGGTCATATAAAAAAATAGAGCTGTCATAATGGGCCGCACACCAAAGGCGTGCGGATCATCAACATAAAATAAAATGAACAATGATCATAAGACCTCAACAGTTCCTGGGATAGTTCATTATTTTTATATTTAGGGAATGGTATGATATATAACCTCAGTAATTGTTTGTCAGTTTTCAGTTCTGTCACAAATCAACAAAATTATACTGAGGCTTTTAAATTTTGAGGTTCCGTCTTTGCATTTTGGTACTGGAACTTCAGCTGGTTTAAATGTTTCAATAAATATTGTCAACAGGTTAATATTCAAACTGCTGTATCTTCGCACTTTTTTAGTAACAAATGTGTATACAGAGTGATTTGAATTGGATATGATAACGATAAAATTAATAATTACAGCTGTCTTTTGTCTCTAATGGAAACAAGTTTTCGATTTCCAATTACGGGCAGAAATTGCTTAGTAGAGGTAATAGCGATCGTTATCCATTATACCACCGATAATAGTTTATTCTGTTCTGACCCCCTCTTAGTTTTGAAGTCAATTATTATGCTCAGTAATATATCATGGCAGTACAATAAGTTCCGTAACAAAGCACAAAGACAACAATTATGTATTGTGTGAAACTCACGAAATCTATTGAGATATGACGACCTACGGAGCAAATGTTAATACAATTAATTAATGAATTACTAAAGCATAATATACCTTACCATAATGTAAACAGTATTATTAGAAATAAAGTAAAACTAGACTAATTTCGAATATTGAAGAATCCGCTAAGGTGGAATATTCGATCTTAGAACGGTAGATAATAAATAAGTTGGGAAGTCTAAATCAATAAAATTATTTAATGAATTTTTCAACAAAACTTGTCTCTAATTTTGTATCTACTTTCAAGGACAACAGCTAATTTATAAAGGAAATGAAAAGGCAGGCAATTCCTATAGGCATGTTGTAAAATTGTTTATGTTAATAAATGAATATACTTACCATCCAAAAGAGAGTTTCGTTGGCAAAATTCGAATACGTGTCGATGGTGGAAAGTACACTGAAGATAAGACACACCAACACTAGCATAAATCTGAAACAATCAAACACTGTTGTTACTGGAGTTATTGAAGTTGCTTTATTATTGCAATAATAATGGCAGTTTGCCACATTTTTAAGTAACTGCTGTTAGATTAATCGTTACTGAAAATTTAACTCAATATTTGGGAAAAACTATTACATAAGACTTAATGGCAAAATATTTGTTTAACTTTAACACCCTGTATCTTTTTAACAACGCATCCTAGATAAAAACTTTATACGAAGAATACAAAGTTTCATTTTTGGTCACCGTTTGTGAATCACCCTGTATAAATATTCTTCAATATGTTATATTATACATTTTGATTTCAATTTTCGTTTGTGTTTGTGGCTTAATTCTATAGTGATTGTTTCCTTATCTATTGTATTCCTTTCTACGTGTTACTAAAATCCACTTAAAAACAGTTTATTCGTTGTATGTGGACAATGCCTGTCACCATCGACGATTTAATCATGCAACGGAAAAGTAAATCTATATCACAACATGGCGTACGTATTATACACATTCTATGTGGCCATGTCCAATTAAAATAATAATGTCTGTTTTTAATACACACACGAGTACAAGCAAATACATTAGCATATCGTTCTGTGTCGTTATTATAAGATTAACTGCTGTGATGTATACTTAATGACTCGAAATACTAGCAAAAAAAATGACAACTTGAGAAGTTATTTGGCCAGCATCTTCTTGTTATTTCAAATTCTAATTTTTTGTGGCTCTAGGTCCCCCTGACAGTAGTCTCCCGAACTCCTGACCTGTTTTTAATATAATTTCGTATGTGGTTATGGATAGTACGTCTAAACATTATTAATAAAGTAGTTTAACTTAAGTAGGACAGAGATTTGGTCAATTTTCTCAAAAATTTCCGAAAATCGACTACCTATGTTTCGATTCCAATACTATCTATATATCGCAAGGAATCACCCGTAATAGCTCCAAACCTTATACAAATACTCCATACTCAGCCTAGATAACTTCTAGAAAGCTCGGTGTTGTTGGAAAAACGCCGAACACAGTTGGGGGACACCTAAAAAAGCGACTCAGTTTCCAATTTTTCCAACACCAGCAATATCGTAGAGTTCAAGCCGGGATAAAAGAGCTGCCTTACACAAATCCAAGATTTCAGCCAGACCTCGTGATATGTCGAGACGATTCCATATATCGCCCAAATCCAAAGAGATGACCAAAATCGTACTGAATATTCAGATCAGGACGTAGCGGAGCCATCCCAAAGCGGGATTTCTCCGAATAAGTTACCGGGCAATGTTCTTGACCAATACGAAGTATGATCCCAAGCATTCACTAGTAGGTATTGTATTTTATATGCTTATCTGTATTGTAAATCCATATAATGTTAATAAAATGCTACAAATAAACTTTTTATAAACAATAAACTAAAAATGTTATAAACAGTTTTGTTACGAGCTTAAACTGAGACCTAGATCATCAATAAAGCACAAATATCAGCCATGATTAACTACGGATCCGGATACAAAGTGCTCTTTAGCCAAACCAAAAGCAGTAAAAGGAATTGAAGTGTCAGAGCACAAAAAAGTGTTATCATACAAAACTGACAAATGGCTCAGAAGTTATAAAGACCGTATCCATCCAGAATCCATGCCTTGAAACTGAGCAAGAGAGAACCGTAATGGAAACTGACAAATTCACGATGTGTCTGGTGCAATATTAGAGGATTACGAAATAACCTAATTCCTCAAGATCGAGGCTACATCAGCTAGAGATAATGAGAGAAAGCCAATATAGAGGGTGGGGCACGAGAGTGTAAACTAAGTCTAGAGTCAAATTTCTGAGTAATGGGGCTTATAGATGATATATCGACTTCTTATTTGGAAAATGTTTTTAAGATTTAATGATACTAATAAAATACTCACGTCGGTTAATTGGTGTCACACCAAATCAATATTGTTTGTAAGCTGGAAACGTATTATTAGCGCACTAACGAATGGGCTGAATATAAAAAGAGGATTTCACAAGGACGAATAATACTGTTCTTTGTCCATAAAACGTCAATAGACTGTATGCAAAGTGTATCAGAAATGTTGAGAAATTTCCTTATAACTGACATTTTTAAAATAAAAAAATACGTTTTTTTCAAGATTTAGTTGCCAAGTAAAAAAACGTCTCCAAAAGCTAGCAATATAGGCAGACATGCAAGAAAGGACATGGATACGTAGTATATTACAATTGCTTTATTGAAACCTAGTAGCATTTCATACTATGTGTAAATTTTAAAAAACTGTAGCACTTTTAAATATTCTGTTATTGTAATCTCGATTAATGTAAAGCATAAGTTGGTCATATACAGGGTGATTAATTAACAATGGGAAAATCGAAAACTGAAGCTGAAGATACTACACGTGAAATGGTGACCATTGGCGCAAACATGCCTTATCCGAAAGTTGATAGTTTCGGACATACAGGGTGTTGAAAGTTAAAATTTTAAATCGTTTTTTTACGATTATTCTGAAAATATGTGGGTTAGGAACTTGAAAATTTGTGAAACTATGTTTTTTTAGGCGACGAATAAGACGCGTATTGTAATTTCAGCATTGCTCATAGAGGGCGCCACTTACGACCAATTTTACCGAAAATTTAGTTAATAACTTTTTACCCAAACTTTCGGATAAGGCATGTTTGCGCCAATGGTCACCATTTCACGTGTAGTATCTTCAGTATTCGACTTTCCCATTGTTAATGACGTACCCTGTATATGAGATATAATTATATCCTATACGCTCTACTTTCATGAAACATATACAGGGTCTTCCACCTAAGAGGGATTCTTCTGTAACTCTGTAACTGTAAAATTTATAAAAAAAATGGTTTCAATAAAAGTTGTCTGGAATCATGTAAGCCATGTAAAGAAAATATTTTTAGATCTACGAGCTGTTCCATTTCGCGTGGGCGCAACATAAATTTGTTATTTTAAATGGAACACCCTGTATATTATTGCATTTTTGAATTCCTTGGTTAATATTAGGTAGAGTTAATTAAATGTGAACAAAATATGCAACCGTGCTTTATTTGAAAAAAATTGGGTTGTTTTAGTTAACAGAATTTAATTGTGAGAAAGAATCTTCGTACGTCACCTACACTTCACACAAATACAATTTAAACACTTGACACTTCATTTTGCACGCGACCACAGCATTCGTTTTTTACTTCAATTATTCCTTTGAACATTGGAATTGTTTTCTGACCCATTTAATATTATTTACTAGTTTGTGACATGTGGCAATTTGAATTTTATTCCAAGTCTTCCATTGTATGGATTTTTCTCATCACCGCAAATAAGAAATAATGAAAACAAATTTAAATTATGAATCTGTAATCTTCGCGGAACTCATTCGGGAATTGCAGCGGCCATTATCCGTTCATTGTATATTTAGAGGGGATTATAATAAAGGAGCGCTGAGTACCCTGGGGTCGAGGCGCAGGATTACAAGGTTCATTCTGTGTAATTAAGCCACGAAACGTACTGGTAAGCTAAGCTTTTATTTGTGATGTATTGTGGTACACCTTGGTTACCTTGTCGGACGCAACAAATGTATATTAAATATTATGGAGATCAAGGAGCATTAGCTTAATTATGAATTAAGCCTCTAATTAGAGCACGAAAAGCTGCCGGATAAATGCGGCAAAGTGACGGAAAATTAAAAATTTACGGGGATAACTCTCTACAAGGGTCAATGGGATGACTAAAGCAGAGTAAGCTGCATTAATATAACGTAAAATAATGATAATAATATATCTATTTTTAAGGAATTCAGCCAATTCAAATTCAAACATTTTTTCTAGAATGTCTTATCGTGTGATCTCATTTGTAAGATAGAAACAATATTTTAATTTGTTTGAATTATCTTAACACCTTAAAAATAGAGTAGAAAAGCTAATGAATACTTCTAAACAGAAGAGAACAAGCAATTATTGTTTCCTGCTGCAGTTAAATTTAAAACTTTCAACGAGCTACACTAAAGCTGTTAAGCCCCGCAAAGTTCCTTCGCTTCCATGCCGGACGATAATCTATTTCATCAGATCCAGATTTAATTAAAGTATTTGTGTAATTACAAAGAAATGGTAGAAAATTGAGTTTTACCACTCGCTCGCTTAGCGGGACCAGTCGGCCGCAATTTAGATGATAAATGGACAGCAGTTTCGTACTCCAGGGCAGTAATCCTGCTTGTTTTGTGTTGTCTTTCATCTCCGGAGATCCCCCAAAGCTTCCAGAGACAAGAAACGTCGGAAAAGCCTTTTAGGCATACAGTTCGGTGGATTAAGAACTTACGGGGTGTATTTTTAGATGCTGCAGTGAAGCTAGTTTAAAAATAAAGTAAAAGCGTTTAATTTTGACATACAGGGTGCGCTACAAAGTAAACAGGACTTTTCAAAAATAGGTATTTCTGGTGAGATCATCTATTGGCAATTATAGGTAGATCCTCCACTGATTCCATCAAAACTTTGCGTGAATTTATCAAAGATCAGCCAAAATCTTCATTGAAATTCATGGAATTGGAACTGAGCATCTCAAAAACATCAATTTATCGTTTTGGCGAACATTTGGGCTACCGAAAAGTGTGTGTACGGTTTGTTTCGCACAAGTTGCCTGACGACCAAAGATTGCTCAGAATTCAACGTTCGAAGAACATCATCAAGGAGGGCAAAATTTACAAAAACTTCCTTATCAACAATGTAAATGGCGATGAAACGTGGTATTTTCAATATGATCCAGAAACCAAACGCCAAAGTGCTAAGTGGAGGGCTCCAGACGAGCGAAAACCCAAAAAATCTCGTTTGGAGGAGTCAAAAGTTAAAACAATGTTGATTTTTTTATACATGCATTGCATTGTCCACAAAGAGTTGGTTCAACCAGGCCAAACCGTAATGCACAATTGTATCTTGGCGTTTTGAAGCGTTTGGTGCATCGCATTCGTGTAATTCGGCCAGTTGGGGTTTGTTGCACGATAATGCACGATAATCGACACTTGTGACCGATTTTTTGACAAGAAATCACATTTTAACTGTTTACTACTCCCCGTATTTTGTTAAATAAAAAAATTAAGTAAAAATAATGTTTAATTACTATTATACTTTTTTATATACAAATATCAGAGTAGCTAGTGATCTCACACACATCCGATATATCCCAGTTTTCTTTGCTTATAGTGTCAGTGCATTGAATATAAAAGGAATCGAACCGCAAGTTCTTTTCTATGTCAGTGCTTGTCGACAATGGCACCGACTTCTTTTGTGCTTGCATAATAATGCGGAGAGTTCGAAAGCAATGCTCTTATTTGTTTAGTCCCGTTTTTCTTATCGCTTAAAACTTTCCTCATATCTGATTTCAGCTTTTAGTTTAATTTAAATGTAGTTCTGCTGAACAATTGTTTTATATTTTGCAGTTTGTGGAAACAAATGACATCTAACTATGTCTTGACCTATATTCCTTTTGGTTACAGATAAAAGTTAGTTTTCAATTAATGAAAAATCGATATCAGTCAAATACTTTGCACACAAGGTCATCATCGATCGGTATTGTGTTACAAAAATGTGGCGTTATCTGTAATTTCATTGCTGCCTGAATAATTCAGCTGATTTGATCATATTCCACTAGATACGTTAAGTTTGCTGTCATTAAATCATTCCAACGCCAACTGCGATTTCATCGCGGGCTGTTTCCTCGAAACAAAAGCAGTAGGTTGGGTAATTATCAGTTGCTCCACTTTATACATTAAATAGACCAGCAAGAGTAACGGCATTTTTCTTGCAGTTAATTATAATGGGAGAATAGCATGTATTTAACATGTTATAACACATGGCTGCAAAAACCTTATAAACTCCCGTTTCACGCTATTTCGTTTCGTGACTAATTTGCGAAATCGTGAAGGAGCACGTTTTGCCGAAATGTTTATGGGATTTTGCCCTGATTATTATGTAAATCAGCCCTTGTTGATCGCTAGGAAAGGCGCTAGGCATATTTCGACCTTGAACTTTAGAATGTATGGGCAGATATGAACGCGGGGTAAAATACCCATTACATTGTGTCCGTCTAGATTTCCTTAAAGAGATTAAAATAATTTATTTCCAAATCGGTAAATGTATAGGACCTATTTGATAAAAAAACTGAGATAGTGTTGTTACAAGCGGTCTGGAATTTGACCAGCATTTATCAGTTGGTCAATGGTCTATACAGGATGTGTTTTAAGGAAGTATATAGTTTCTGTAACTGCACTCCCATCTCTAAGCAAATGTGGTGATATTTTCTTTGGAATTCTACTCTTGTATTAGCTTATGGCAATTTTTTGCCTTTTTTTTTCGCCAAAAATAAGGTTTCTGCCCAATTTATTTATTTAAACAAAGCATATTCAGATTGTTGAATATGCCGTGAAGGACCCTAGTTTTGACCTCTTCGAGGACCCGATTTATATCCTACGGATTTTTGTGTGTGGGGCCATTTAAAAATATTGGTGTGCAAGACACCTCTGCAATATCTATTTTTCTCTCGGCGTTTGAAGGATCATAAATCCGCATAGTGGAGGTACAGAGATTTTTTTACATAAAAGTTTAGTTTTAACCTGATAAATTCTTGTATAATTGCTGTTAATTTTCCTTGAACTTTAAGTCCATTAGTGCCTTGAGATAGCTACCTGTTTTTGCACGCTGATTATTACAGATAGCTTTTACTTAAATTACTTCGCTGCAGGTTAATCACTCAGCTTTATCAGATGATGGAATAATTGTTAAGGAAATATTTCACCATGGCATTATAAAAGGTTTGCACTAAACTGCAAGTGGTAAAGTGCCCATAAAACTTTAAGGTTTCATTTGCAGTTTGAGAAGTTTTACGGGGTGCTATAACATTTACAGCTAGCTAGGTTTGGGCAATCACTCTCAAAGGTCGTTTATTAAACGTTTTATTAATTTAAAAGTTTTAGCTTTTACGGTTAGACTTAGAAAAATATAGCATTTTAGAAATAATATCTACCAATAAATAAATGAAAACAAAAATATGCTACATAAAATATTTTCACACAGAAGCGTTTATAATTTATTGATTATAAGTTAGTTCTGATAAAGGCATTGGTAAACTACGACCAACAAGTTAAATTTAAAAGTGTTTTAAGGAATCAATAATATTTGGGTGTATCCCATTAGTCAAATTAGAGTGGAAACCTATCTGATGATATATTCTCATAAACTTTAGTAAAATATGCCTTCGCTGTCTATGTGCACGAATTTTTATGGTTTCACTTACAGCAAAATAATCGAAAATAAAGGAAAAGAAGGATAAAGAGGGTTTGCTGTATATTTTCGAAATGTGCCTACCGTTATCGAAACTGAAGTTGACAGAGCAACATTACTTTTGTGGTTTTATAACATAAATTGATCATATTCTATATTTCTAGAGATTATTTACTGCTAATGAATTTATTTGTAGTGATTTGTTTTTCGAATTATGAATATTGCATTCATGTAGGGTAATAATCTACAAAGATTTGGTGGTTGCGTATAATGTTAATAGTTTAGTCTTTAATATCATCCTATTAATTTAGAAATACATTTTCAGCTGCTTTGTGCATTAATTTGATGAAAGTGGAATAACACAAAGACATTAATATCGACCACTTTATTTTTGGATATTTCAGTTTACGAATTTATTCAATTGAGGTGCATATTAAATTCGGTTTGGCCGATGGAATTGAAATTTTAGAGGAGAGAATTAATTAGTCCGCATGAAAAACTGTTAAATTATTTCAGCACAGAGATGAATGTTTCCATTAAAATAACCGTTTAATATAGAATTATTCTTTTTCATTTTGTGGCAAAGAAACTAAAACCACTGACGTTTGATCTGTTATTATCAAAGGAACGGATAATAAACTTAAAAGTAGTATAATGTCACTCGTAGTAAGAAGTAGTGGTTATATGGCCTTCACAACACAAAATATGACTATATTTCTGGTCGTCGCCTATAACAGACTTACATTGCACTGCTTTTGCTTGTTTTTCTCGATCTGGGCTCTGTGGGGGCTGACCCTCTATATACATAGCTAATAGGCCCGGTTCTTATGATTGGTAAGATTTGATAGCGGGCCCGTCTCTACAGAGCCTAACCCGAAAACAACAAGAGCAGGTGAAATATTTCTAGCTAATTATAATATAAGTTTGTGGTGGCGCCCAGCTACAAAGACTATGACGTAACAACCTGAACTTTAAATGAATAATGAGTTTATTATTGTCAACCACTAATCAGTTCTTGTAGCGCAAACGTTTATTACATAGGTTGAGTTTGTAGAAATACCTAAAATCAGTCTGCACAATAGCGTTTAAAATAATTGTATAAAGTCAAAGGGCAAATAGTTGTCGGAACTTGAAGACAAAGTGCTTTTTCTTGATAGTTTAACTCAGTCTACAAAACTTCTGAAAATTTCATTTGCTGCAACAGCTCGGTCCATTGCTTGCAAGACTTCATAATTCTAAACTTAATTCGGACTATGATCAACTAATTGCTGTGAGTTTATACGAAACTGTAGCGGTGTTTTCACATTTTTGAAATTACAACGGCAGCGAAACAATTGCGTTGTACATTTCTGCAGCAGTTACTAATAAATTTCTCTTAATTTTGCCTATAAGTAGTCTAAGCATCACGCAATGTTATACTTCACAAAGTAGGACAGTGACCTATGAACTTTACTGAATCAGGAAAATTGATATGGCCTTTTTCTTTTGTAAAAAGCTCGCATATCACGCACACACGTGATGTTAGATGCATCTACTCGTCTAAAGTTACGTAAGTTATCAAGTACATGACATAATAGGCAATTATTCTCCAACGACGGTACCCATTTTTTTCACCCCGTATTTTTGTTCGTTTCTCATAAAGGCTAAAGCGTCAAGTTTGAAACATCCTGTAGATTTCTACATCTTGTAGTAATTGTTAATATTTTGGTAGAAAAATAATTTTATTTATTTTTAATAATTAGAAAATATACAGGGATATCCTGTATGATAAAATTAAAGATTTTCTACAACGTATAGATATTCCAGAGGCTATTATATTTAAAAAAAATATATTAATATGATTAGCTTGTCTGAAATTTATAATGAAATCGCGTGATACATGCAACTCCCGTGTACCCATTTTCAATTATTAGGAAGTGATTTTAGGAGAATGGAAATTGTTGCATTCGGTTTTCGATGTTTTGGTATCGTTAAAAAAGAAAATAAGTTATTTATTATTATAAGACATGCAAGAGCAGCAGCTTTGGCAAGAGTTAAATGTTTTACTCAAAAATGTAAAACGTTTAAAAATAGTAAATGTTGATGATCGATAACCTCTACAATGCGAATTAGCACGAAATCAAATATTCTAGGTAAACTTTACGGTTATAGTTAAAGGCAAACATTAAATTATCTATTTCAAATGCCAAAACGCTGACTGTTAATTATTGTTTAGAAGTCATTAGAATAGTTCGAATAGTGAAATGTTTCTTGTTTTTTTTTTTCATTTGCTTCAGTGTTATTGTTGCTTCCAACAAAATATTGTAGGTAACTACATAGAGAATAGCAAAGCTTCAAATCTGGATAATTTTTACAGTATACCAATTTTAACCTCCGAACATGAGCTTAAGTTTGTTTTAAGGCGGTTTGTGAAAAATTATAAAATTTTATTATGAAGAACTTTATTACCTACTCCAATTTCAGATTCACTTAGAGGAAGTCAAAGTTTCTCACAAAATTGTAATCTCTTTTCCGTTATTAATCCTGCAATTTTCCGAAAAATAGTATTCGACTGCTAAAAGACAACTTCACATTCAGTTGGGGTGATTCCTTGAGTTTTTCTAAGAATATTTTGTTCTTTGATGCCATTTGGAAAGCCTTTTGTTTCAACAAGCATGTAAAGCTCCTTAATCTACTGATAAAAATGACTACCACCAGCTAGGATGTATAAATTTAACCTTCCCATTGACTACTCAATGTCTTTAGATATCCCCATCTCGACCAATCCAGCGAACTTGATATGTTGCTTTAAAAAACCCACTAGCAAGCACCTAAAATGCGTTGGAGTACCATCTTCAATAGACCACATTATATTCCTCGTTGCCAATGGTATATTCTCTAAAAGCTCAGTTAATGATTGCTCCACAGAATTTCCATACACCTCACCAATAAGGTATTTTCCTGGTAGCAATACCTGTCCAATTAGCCAGTCACTAACAATTCCAATCCATACCATTGGAAAAATACAATATGTGGAGGAAAATCAGCATGAATCAATATGGGTATTGAATGTAGTATGCGTATAACTGTTGCCTCGAAATTTTTCACACAGGCCGATTACTAACGTAGAAAATATTTACAATTTTTCAAGTAGGAGTACTTGAATCGTCTATTGCCATGTTCAGCACATTTTCTTCCACTTCTACCGTTTTTACTTCCTTTGAACGTCCTGGTTCTCTATTTTTTTAATGTGCCTTCTTCATGAAGACGATGATGAATACTTTAGAAGGTGTTCTGCCAAGAACATAACATTCTAGTCCGTAATGAATTCCCATTGTCAAGTCCATACATGAAATGCATGTCAGTTATCTCGACGTTTGTATGTACAAAATAGTAATTATCCCTTGAATTTTTGACATATGTTTAATATAATTAGAAGCCACGTTTTATAAATAAAATTAGACCACTGTTATCAATGAAACCAATTCTAATGATGGACGTATAGAAATCAGATATTTTTTCTTGATCTTCCATCATGTCACAAGTTTCTTTCTCTTTGACATCACAATAACCTGATAAATAACATTATTGTTATCCACAGAACCGTTCATTATGATTTAAATGGTTCAATTCATTGTCTGTGATTCATTTCCTTGTAGACAAAATATTGTAATATGTGGATTTCGTTTCATGAATTCGCCTTTTTGGCATATGCATGGCAAGTACGAATACTTTTATGGGCGACACATCTCGCAGCAATTTTAGTATCACGTTCCACTTCACTTTGTGCCATAAAACAAAAAAACGGGTATGCATATCTTTGAGGAACTTGGGCATAAAAAAACCCAGTTTTACGACCCAAATTTCCAACTGGGGTAATTCCATAAGGCTCTAGGAACCTCGAATAAATCTTCTGCGGCAAATTGTAAGGTTATGTTTGTTTATCCTTCCCGTTTTGCTGCTTGGAAATCCGTAATATTTCATTAACTGAATATATTGTATCGTTTTAGCTTTTAACCATCTCTTCTATTAAACTAAACTTGAGTCTATTACGACTATATTGTTTATAATGAGTTTCACTACAAGATTTAAAGATTTAATAATTTTATTAGATGATATTGCGTGGTTTAAAGGACGACTTTGATGGCAATAGAGAGGCGGTTTTGTCTTTGTGAATTGTTACCAATTCTTTTTAATTTTTCATATAACTTCTGATTAGGCAAAGACAAATTAAAGTGTCAACACCTTTACTGATCCTTTTGAAGTAAGGGATTATAAAACAGTAAGATATTCATTGACGCAGGATGAAAATAGATGGAAAGTTATAAAACCAGTCTGTAAAAGCCAGAAGTAGGCAACATGATTTTGAGAGATTTCAAATATTAATATAAGTAGGTAGTTTATGAATTAAAATAAAGTGAACACGTTTTAGCACTTTACTAGGTTTTCTCTCATCTCTATCCAACAATAAAGCTAAATTATATCTGTGAAATGATTAGTGATAGAGAAGATAAATATAACAACTAAAATTTGAGTACACAAAAGTTTTTGTTAATAAATGTAGATTTTGAGAAATAAATCAACATAGATAATAAACAGGTAATAAAAGTAGTGAATTCCTCATGTAATTGTCTATAAATTTAAGATAAAATATAATTTTTCGTCCGTAATTATTGCTAAACATCTACCTATTCGTTGTTTTATTAAATATATTGTATTTTAAAAGAGACTGGAAGTAGAAGAATTAATAAAAATGAAAAACATTTAAAAAACTAATAATATTTTAACGTTCTTTGATTTTCATATACCTAAAAGTTTCATGTCATTGGTATAGAAGTTAAAAGTTATAAAATGAATTTACCCTAATTGTGTCGCGTGAAATATCAATAAATAGCATATAAAAAATTCATTATTCTGCGCTTAAATTTGAGGCTTGCGTTGAAATACAACCGGTGTCGCATGTCCTAAGGGGGCCACACGCTAAATATTTGTTAGTGGTAATGAGAATATTGCTTTCAGTGAAGGGAACACGCAAAGGTAAATGCAATAATTACCCAGATTTTACTTTGTTGTTATGGAAGAAAGAATAAAGTAGGACTTTGTGGATAAAAAATTAAAAATATAACATTTGAGTTATTCATAATAACTGATAAAAAATAAAACAGCCTTCAGGACGACTAACAATAAGTAATGATGTTTTAATCAAAGGTAACAAGTCCGGACATGTTTGCTACAATAAGAATTTCAGGAAACTCATCCATCAATGACTCCAGACCACCCTATGTATTCAACATTAAAACATCTTCTTTATTTCTATGCAAGCATGGTTGCAGATGATCGTTTAAAACTGACTCACACTCCTGTGAACTGGGCAACTCAATATACAATTTCTCTTGGTGTTTTTTCGAAGGTGTTGGCTGAACACCCATTGGCTGAACTCTGAACACTTTCCATTAATAGCTAACAAACAGTCTATCGTATCTTATTGCTGGTGACTTGAGTGGCCTATTTTCTATATATTTCAGTTATATTTTTCAAGTTTTTCGTTTCGCCATAAAAAATAAAATGGTTTTTGGAATTTTTCTTACAGACTACGAATGACTTATGACATCGATGTTGTTTTCGGTTCGTCGTTGATAAGATTCATCGGTTTTATGTCTTTATCTGAATAATAAGCAAAGAACATATCTATTGTTTGTACACCAATTCATATTGTGACTTCTCTGACTCTCTCTCTTCTCTGACTAACGACTTCTCAGCCATTATAGTTGACGTTGATCTATGTGCGATTTTCGAAACTTCTGATGAGAATTTAAAATCATCTTCATGTTTGTTTTTATCCAAAATGGTCAGGCATAGATAGTTATGTAGAAGAACAGGATTCTTTAAAAATGTAAAATTTTATTTACGTTCATGTAATCGTTGTTTATTTTTTCACTAATTCAATTTGGATAGGGTATTTTCTATTTTCACTTATACGTTGTCCATATTGCACTTTATCACTGTTATTGCACAAACGTAAATGATCACCTCTACAATCTCTACACAACTTTTCTTTTCGACAATACACCTTGAAAGCACACAGTTTTACTCTATAATGCTATTATCAGTCCAATGTGCTGCTAGAAAGCGATAATGATTGATCCACCGAGGATATTGTTATAAATCACTACACACGAAAAGTGATTTATTAAACAAGCCTTCAAAAATATGTAAACCGTACGGACTAACACTTGTTTACCTTGTGATATTGACAATGTAATTATTATGTTTACCGTCTGTTGATTAATAGGCGTGCTTTAAGAGGCATATTTAATAAAAGTATTTCAGCCTCATTAACATGATTAGGTGATAATTATGGTAGGTATCCATCATTCACACACCGCAGTACTGCCTAGAGCACACTTGATTTTTTACTTATAAATAAAGGAAATGATTCCATTGAAAAACTAGACACATATTTCTACGATGTACAGGTATTTAAAAAAAATTGGTACGGTCCAAAGTCCAGCATACTTTTTTGGCCATATCTTTCTTATTATTTGAGACTTATCAAACATTATTATATCATTGTAGTCCTGAGAAAGCGTTCTATATAAATATATAAAAATATACAGTATGTTGTATTTAAAGGAAACAGGTTTAATAAATATATCCGAAATATAATTGTTTCTTTAAGTACAGTTTCGGAATCACAATAAAATTTCTTAGAATTCTTCTTACAGCTGTGGAGAAGTGAAAACATGAAAATCAACCAAATGTTCAGAGAGAATTTCCTGACGAGTATTTCCGGGTTTTCACCAAGAACTGTGAAAAATCTGTTCCTTAACGTCTAAAGGTCAAAAGTTCAGAACGAACAACATGCAATATTTGAACAAAAATACAAGTTATAGCTTAGAGTATTGCCCCATGTAAATTAATGTAAAGTACCTTAGGCAATTCCCTATCTCGTAAACAGGAGCTCTACTAAAATCACTTTAAAACACATTTGCCTATTTCTGCTGCTTCATAGTTTTGGCGTTTTAAAGTTTTCCAAAGAGAATTAATTTTCTGCGAAAAATGTTATGAAAAGTTATTATTCTGATAGGATAAATAGAAAACAATTATCTTGTAAGCTTAAAGCTGCGTTCAATTTAATCCTAAGAAAGCCATCATAGAAACACCTACACAAAAATATTCTATACTAAATTTTGCTGCCTAGATTTCCTATAAACTAATATAAGTTTCAGTCGTTAAATAAAAATAGATTTAGTGGAAATGATGACATTATATACATTTTATGCGTTGAGTTTTACAGAAATATCCATGTAATGGATAACATACAGTGTCTCCCAAAATGTTGGAACAAAATTCATATGTTTTTCCAGTTCGGTTTTTAAAAAAATCGCTGAAACAGGTTAATTATTAAATAGAAATTGTCACTTTTCTGCAATATTTTCTATTTTTTTGCCATTTTTGACAAACCTATAAAAATTCCGACATTTTTATTTAACTATATTTTATAGTATAAGTAAATAGCTCTTCTAAAGACGAATTCAGCGATATACGGTTATACCTACTTTTTTGTTATGGTTGTCACAAAAATTTAAAAAATTGTCTTTTATGTCGTACTGACGACTATTTCAAACAATCATAGTCTCTTATGTACTTTAAAAAACGTACTTACCTACTCTTTGTAAATGTTTTTCTTTCTACTTATTTTAAAGCTTTTTTTTTCTCAAAAAAAAAAACACGTCGATAAACACATAAAATTCAGCAGAGTACCTTAGGTGTAACGTGAATCGTTTTAGTTCCAATTCATTCGTTGTTACATTATTTTGAAAAATGGTTGCTCGTTTAAGCGAAAAACAGAGAATTGAAATTTTAATTATGATTGGAAGCGGAGATAAAGCGTGAACAGGCAAAATACTAGGTTTTGGAGACCAGAAAATCCGCATTAGATACAAGAAAAACATACACAACGGCCGGAAAAACTGAATGTTTGGGCTGGAATACTAGGAAATCGCATACTGGGACCTTATTTCTTTGAGGGCAATTTGACAGGCGACATTTATTTAAATTTTTTGGGTTTTCAGCTTATTCCAGCCCTGGAATTAATTTTTCCTAACCCTAATGAGCATGAGATGTCTGCTGGTGATGCCTGGTCCCAACAAGATGGTGCCCCTCCACATTTTCGCCTCGATGTATGAAATTACCTTAACGAAGTTTTCCCAAATAGATGGATAGGCGGAAGAGGGACGCTTGAATAGCCACCACGTTCCCCTGACTTAACCCCACTAGATTTTTTTGTGGAATTATCTAAAAAAAGTGTATATGAATAAATCATAATTACTTGTTATTCCTCAACATATAAACACAACGATATTAAAGTCAAGGAATAGTGATTAGAAATGAAATATTTTGTACTCTATTGGCACAAAACGACCGATAAAAAATTGATGAAACGCATGTAATGTACATATTTTATGCAAATGTTTTGGAACGAAAAATATAAACAGAAGTATTTTTTAATTAAATTACTACTATTCAAGTTTCACTTTGTTGGAAAATTGTATTACTTAAATTTCTTAATAAATATCCCTTAGTGAAGTTGAGAGAATTTTATCCAGTATTTTCAGTAATTACTACAATTTGAAATGGATAAAGAAATATTTTCAGTCTAACCCATAACAAAAACAGACAGGTAGTAGGTAATAAGCGATCAAGGATGTCTATCATTAATTATGTACGACTAGATGGTTTCTATGTATAACTGAAATCTGAAATAGTATAAAGTTTCTACATTGAATTTCTAAATATTTTACAGTGAAGTCTGCGGGCAAGTATATTTAAAGAACAGCATTCTCACGACAGGACATGCCCAAATAACCGCCAGACGGCACTACGGGGTTTGAGCCATTATTACAAATGGACAGATTTCAACCGGTGGACAGATAAATCGGTATCTAGGTCACCGGTAAGTGGGACTCTCAGACTATGAGTAACAAGATATTTTAATGAAAGAGCCGTCTACAATTCAGTCACGATAGCAACTTGTTCAGTTTATCGTCTACTCATGAAAAATTGAGGACGGTTGTGGAACAGTGAGGACGTTCTAATATGCGTGGATATGTGGCGCCATCAGCTACAGGTGTTAGGTATTGAAAATAGAGAAAAAAGAAAAGAGTAAGGTAAGTCCGGGATAGAAGGCTCTTCACTAATAATTCTGTATCACTAAATAGGTTTGGATATCACCACAAACCGTTTCTACCTATTTCTGCAAGTGTTTCCTTTTTTGTCCATCACAAACTTCAAGGCATATTTCTTGAACTATTTTGGAGAACTCTTAAAAAAGATCATCAACATGCATATCATTTCAAAATTTGCACCCTGGAAATGTGCAGAATCTAATGAATTTCTGCTATTGGTTGTTAAATCCAATCGAAAATGATGTTGATTTTGTCTCCAAGGTTGTGTGGCAATATGAAAACCCACAGTCATCATTTCAAAATGAATTTAGTGTGAATGCTTGGTTGGGTTTTATTAATGGAGAACTGATTGGTTCTGTATTTTTGCCTCAACGTTTAAATTCCGATGGATTTTTAGATTTTCTAGAACATGATCTTCCCGTTGTTCTAGAAAATTTGGCATTACAGCTTCGTGCAAATTGTAGGCTGCAGTTGGATGGAGCATCCACCCACTCAGGAAGGGCAGTAGTAGATTGGCTTAATGAGCATTATCCTAACAAATGGAGTGCTCGCGGAGGCCCTGTTCCTTGGCCAGCTCATTCGCCTGATATTACTCCTTTGGACTTTTCCATTTGGGGCATAATAAAAGACAAGGTACATGAAAGTGTGATCACCTAACGTGAACAGCTACAACAACGAATTAGAGCCGCTTGTCATGATTTAAATCAAAATAGGTTCGTCATGCAAAAAATTAAACGAGCAGTTAGAAAAATATATGAGGCATGTACTGCTTCCAATGGCCTGCACAATATTTAAATATTCGTTGATACATTAATGATACAGTTTCTGTTTAGTTTATTAAATGTTAATGTGCATTAATTTTATAATTAATTATTGTTATTAAATCACGAAATGAATTTTAAATGTTTTAATTTTTTCCAACTTAAAAGAAAAACGATCATTGTCAGTAATCACAGACAGTATTCAATTAGCCAGGAGTGCCCTTCAACATTTCTTAGATAAGGAATAGTGATTGAGTTGAATGTTTCAATTGTTGATTACGACAGTTCTGCTAAAGTTAAGATGAGGGATGATTTTATAAAATGTCGGTTTACTCCGTAACGGTGCCTATTATGGAGAAAACGTAAGAATGCTTTTTGGCAAAGCAATGCACGGACAATTGAAATTACTTATTATTTTGAAGATCAGTCAGTGGCGTAACACATACTTTTTATAAAAGGTATGGGCAAGTGCGGAATGCACGCCACTGGCTCTTTCTGTCGAGCTGAGATTTCGTGTATTAGTACTAGTGCACTGTGGCATTCATCACACAAAATTTGAGAATAATTGGTTTATAACTCTAAGAGATATTAACAAAAAATGAAAAAACAAATCAACTTCAACGCCCTGTATTTCGAAAAGGGTCCAGATTTCGAAATAAGTCCCTTTAATTTTATCGGATCTACCTTTTCCTGAATTTTTTCAGAATGAAAATGGGACACCCTGTATAAGTAATAAAAACATCGCGGGAATACATTTCCTAACAGGTTCTAGTTTCTGATAATAATATCTATACATTCAAATAAATACGCTATACGTTTGTTAAACTATTCTAGACTAGTCTTTCCAAGTAATATCAAATGGAAAATTTCGACCACATTAATACAAACCTTTAAATGTACACAATATATACATTTTATCGATCCTACAGTATTCTTTATACAATATTAATTTCTATTAGATCGTAGCACATTGAAACCTAGAAGTTTATGCGATTTTAATACGTACTTATGCTTCCAGAAATCTTTTCTAACATATGTATATTGTGAGGGATATTAAATCCAAAATAGGTTTCCAGAAATTTTGAGATCAATTTTGTTTGTAGATTATTAAAATTACTGAAACAAAATAAAATATTAGATAGTGTCCAGTACTTTAAATTTGTAGTAACAGTTTTAGAATTGTATGATTATAAGTCGCCTAGAATATTCTGTTAATATTTATATATACATACGAAATCTTTTGCGTTTGGTACTTTCTGAAACTTCCTGTATAGCACCTAAATATTTTACGTGTCTCATAAATTCTCCAGTTGTAACCAAAAATATAGCGGGTATAGATAGCTATTAGTTTTCATGCTACACAGATAAAATGTGATATTGTGTGAACTGGGCAGTAATAAAGTGTAACTACCGTGAAAGATAAGAACAAAAATTTACATATGGACGGTCGAAATTTATGACCTACATTTTATGATAATAAGATTCATGAACATTGTAGAGAAAATCTAGAACGTAAAATGGATTGCTCGGATACCTTTGCATGTGCGAAAAAATATGTATAGGAGGTGTTTTCCAGAGATATGTAAGATATAAACGATGCTAGGTTGTAAAAAAGGTAAGATGAAATATGTATTTAAAAGGAGACATAAAAATTAAAATGTCACCTAGGATTCTATATACAGGGATTCTTCCGTAAGTCTGGTAACAGCATTACTATAAAAAAGTATTTCAAAGAAAAGTCACTTCATATTAATATTTTTTTTTTAAATTTTTTTCAATATAACTTGAAAACTATTCGTTACCCAAAAAAGAATTATAGGATTTCAGATTCTGTATAATAGAAAATAATCTTCTTCCAATTTTGAATTCCAGATTTTCGTGCCATTGTAGCTCTAGCCAAAAAAATAAATATCCATTGGCGGGATGTCAGGAGAGAGCAAAAAAAATATGTTGTCCCGAACATTTCTGCGCCATTGTAGGCTCTATTCTGGCTTGAATGAAATAGCAGGTTTATTGAAATACTGACCGTCCAGTCTCACCATCAAAACACCAATAAAGCCTATCCTCAGAGTAATATATTTGAAATGAGACCCAAACACGGATTTATGGGTCGTGCCAATCGCCGTTTCTCATACACAGGGTGTTTGATTAAGAACACATGACAGCTCAACGCTGTTAAAATAAAGTCAAGTCAATTATCAATACGTCTTAATCAAATGTTTTCCTCCGTTCAATCCACAGGGTGTTAAAACTTAAATAAACCAAGAACCAAAGCATAACATAAATCTTTTTCATTCTATAAACTCTAAATCTTATTTAAAATACCTCTTACTTTCTCTTTGCAGGTTCTATATCATTTTTTTAGAATATTATAGCTAAAATATAACCACGAATTGATAATTTAAAAGCACTTCATCATTGTTGTCAGCCCAACCTCATCAGACTCGCCAGTATCTATAATTAAGTAATAAATGAAACAGACCGACAACAACTTTCAGATAGATATTGATTACCGTCTACTTCCAAATATAGAATAGTAATATTTAATTAATATCATTATCTTATCTGGTCAGAAATAGATTCAGTGAAAAATGTATATTACGTTGTACAGAAATACCAAGTTTTGTTAAAATATATAAATTTTTTATTCCGGAAATCCATAACAGTATTCTTTGCACTGAAGAATTAAAATATGTAACTCTTTACATTCTGGAATCAACAAGACAAAAGTTGGTTAACTATCACTCCATAGCTGTGAGATATTGCGACTTTCATTATTTTATATATAGGGTGTTTTCTATAGACACACCAAATTCCAAATGACATTTTCCCCGATTTTTCAAATACGAAACCATATGTCTCATGTATACACCCTTTATGTCTCTATCTTTTATTAAGGTGTGTCTATAATTATTGTATTAGTTCATTGTTTTATAAAAATTGCTGAAAAAAATTGTTATCCATATTAAATCTAGTTTTATAGCATTCTCTACCTGTAGTTATGATATAGGTACATATTGAATATTTCTAATAAAAATAATTTATTTTATTCGCTAATTCTGATTTATTCCGTCCACTTTTTATACGAATATTTTTCTTTAACAACAAAGTTATTGTAGTTTGCGAGATTACTGGACCACCTTGTATATTTATATCGAATCTCCTAAAACGTTTTTTTCTTCCCCTCGAACATTAGAGTCTCGCCCTTAACAGTATATTTAAATATTTATTCTGGTAACAAGAAATATTATTCTCCTACGTGACAAAATTCAAGGTAAGGTGAAGATAAGGATCTTACAAAAATGGAAAAGAGGCTTAATGAACCCGGATAATACACACAACTCAAGACGGTTCGAGAAGGGTCCCGATGTTTACACAAACAACGATGAGCCCGATTTATGGTGTCGTTAATTGGCCTCGGTAGCGAAAATAAGCCGACCCTAAATAAATGATAAAGAACGAGCTTTTATTAGTCCATATCATATTTAATGAAGTTTTAGGCATTTTCACGGGATAACGTAATTACTCTGGTTGGCGCTATCTCAACATAAAAGCGATGAAGTCGAAGTGAGTTTTCAAAGTGACAATCCTTTTGCTGCACTCCTTGGATAAAAATTACCATTTTGTGCTAGTGTAGTACTTATTTCTCATGGTAGGCTGTGACATCAGCAACGGGGATTAATAAATCAATAACTACAAATACCGAAAACGAGTGAGAATAAAAAATAAAACAGCAACAAAATTATACCGTGAACGATAGAAGCATGTGCTTGATCATCACACGAGTGAAATACGGCAGATGACTAAGCTATGACATAGGATGGCAAACAGCAAAAAAAAAAAAACAAACTGCCACGTTAATCGAAATAGAATTTGTATGGTACAGTAAGTATTGTGTTATGAAAAAGTTGTATACGAATCAAAGAAAGGATTGACATGGTTAGAAACTACTTTTGTCAGGAAAAAGCCATGCTGCTGCAAGAAGACAATATTGCACGGATTATTCCGACCAACAAGTCCCGAATGAGAAAATGTTTATCAGATTGGTTCTACATTTAGAAGATTATGCTATGACTTTTTTAGTTCGTATAAAAATAGTGACATTGGCAAATATAATTAGAGTACTTAATATAAATTACATCTAATCATAACAAATTATTTTGCCGATTATATATCATTAGAAAGACATTTATTCTCTATTAATAAGTTCTAAGTAGCAGGTATATTTAAGTAGATGAACACACAAAGTCTTGTTCATATATATAATAAATAATAACATGATTGATTGTGAATAGTCAACTATAAAACTATGGGGCCTAATTTTTTATATACCTAGAATTTTTCACTTGGGAAATATTATCGTTGAACGATCAGTAAACGCTTTTATTTTGTAATTGTTGCTAACAGCCCAGCATATGTTATTGAAACCAAATATATAACACATTTATATGCAAAATGAAAATTGCATTTACACGTGGGTACAAATTGGCTATTAATTGTTCCAGTGCGCCCGAATGAAGTAGCGTTGCGGACATGTTTTCATTGATGTAAAGAGATACCGTAGCAGAAATTATATCGTTTGTGATAGCGCGCCAATCATCAATTCCAAATAAACGGGTTACATATCTTTGACGTCACCAACTCGTGATTAGTTTCTGCCCCGAAACGGTAAATGATCAATTGTTCTAGAAAACAATAGTGCAGCATTGCTCATTGTATGCAATACATAATGAATGTCAAACCGCTGTAATTAAAATTTGGAGCAAAGTGTGCGTTAACGCATTACGTTATATTGTGTTATAGGGGCGCAGATTGTGATAATCTCAAGCAGATAGTAATTAATGTCGACAGGGATGGAAGAGCTTTAATGTCTAAAGAACTATGAACTAGCGACAAGATTATGTTGCTACCCTTAGATAAAACAACCTCAGTTTTGACTGTAAATGGTTTATCAGAATATAATAATTGCAATTTCACATTGGCGGTGTTAGGCTCTATCTATGGGTATACTTGTTAAGGGAAATCCTTGGTCACTTTAATCAGTGGTCAAGGACGGTAATCTCATGGTGGTACGCGTGGCTCAAGGGTCACTAGTTGTCATTCTGTCCCACAATGGTCACATTCACTCTCTAATAGATGCACGAACACTTCATATCCTCATTCAATTAATATGCGCTGTGGCCTACTAAGGACCAGGATAACCCTCTCAATTTTTTTTGAGATGCACAATGCGAATGATTTTTTCACTGTACATAGGAAACTAGAAGTGATTATGGTGTACAAAATCTAACAAATACGGCCAAAAGAAATTGATTTAAAATATTTTCAAGTTCGTAACTTCACCGCTAGATAGCGCTATTCGGGAAACAAGTGCATCAAAATTAGTGCGGTGATTAAAAAATTATTAACCTCAAAGTTATTTCTATTTATTTCAAATTTTCTATAACATTTTTTTCAATTGAAAACAAAATGCGTCTACGAGAAAAAAATGGTTTCGAATTTCGTTTATTTAAAGGTCTGGAACAGTTAGGAACGTATTTGGAAAAAAAACAACTATGATAATTAATTATCTGTAGGTATATTTACAAAATCGCTGTCTGCTGGCTTGTATGCTGGCTGATGATGTATTACATAATAAATTCGAAATACCTTTTAGATCTCTATACAAAAGCTGAAATTGGTTTTCGCCTATTTCTTCTTTACGCGTGCCGTTTATTTGAAGGCCATTTTCACTTAAGGGACTGTGTACGAAACAAGAATAAACTAACAGAGGGCTACTCACAACCAATGTAATCAGAATAAAAGGGACAACATGCATGTGCAAGAAATTATTACTGGTGGTAAAATGTAAAGGGTCGAGTAATTTTCTGTCAATGATTTTTCTTTATTTTTATACTAATTTAAAAGTTATGAACAATATTCCTTCTGAGTTTCCTTCAATAATAATTACGTGGAGTAAGGAAGGATAATAAAACCAAAATATTTTACCAAAACGAAAAAACACATTGTAGGAAAAGTCTGCAGTTCATTTTATAAGGTAACAGGTACTATTTACTTTGCAATTTAAGTAAAACATGCCGTCCCGCCGATAATATTCCCATGGTGAATTTAATAAACAAGTTTAGGGGTACAATTTAAATCTCGACTTGAATTGTTCCCTCTCCTGGCAGAACCCCGCAAAAATGTCGCTTTAAAGTTTAAAGTTGTCGCTAGACTGCCCGCGGGAACTCCTTGTCATTGTTTCGCAAAGATTTATTTCCGCGGACTGCGGCAACTCCATGGAAGGAGTTTGGGATCTTACACAAAATTACATATTGGAAGTTAGGAGGTAGTTCATCCAGTAAATGAATTAATGAGATTATGATCGGGTTCTTACGCAAGAAATGATTTAATTAACTCTTGAAATGAATTAGTAACTCAATTTTTTTTAGTTGCATTCGATAATGAAATGTCGAGCTTTAATATCAATTTATTTCTTCTGAAAAAGAAAACAACTCTTTTTCCTACAACAATTATTATAAAAATAATATTTCAAAGAATTACTGAAGACATTGGCTTAAAGCCATAAGTCGTTGAGAAACTGGTGCCGCTCGTCACCGGGAGTCCTTCGAAGAAGGCCTCATGATATTTAGCAATGATTTTGAACAAGTAAACTTAGATCGTCGGGGCCATGTGTTGAGCATTTGGTATCGACTAACTGCGTCGTCGTTTCTAATAACGCGCGAAATACATTCGAAAAGACGTAGGAATTCCAAGATATTTAAATAAGTTGTTAGAATGTTGTGAGGAAAATACTAATAGATCAAATAGCTGGTTTCTAGGCGGATTTTCCAAGCTATAAGAATAGATTAAATGAGATTGATTAATCCGTCATGTTTCGCTATACGGAATCAATAGAGGAATGTGTAGGGTTACTTGTAAATTCAGTTTAGTCTCACAATTGTAAATTCAGTCAATTAGGTATTAACATAGTTAAGCTATTTTAAAGCCCGATATTCAGGGAGCCCACCAATAAGATAAGAACAGAAACTTCTGGACCCAAGAAATGGGCGTGTCAAAGCGAGGTGTCGAAAAAAGGCAGTTTCTCCTTGGATTCCACACTGGGCAGTTTTCTTAACTCTAGAGTCTAGGGTTAATTTAATAACGGATAAAGTCTTTCCAAATTTTGGTATGAATTCGCGTTGGGTTCCCTGAATCTCGTTAATCAATAATGTTTGTTCGAATCCGCTGTGTCTTTGTTATTTTGTTTGTGTTTTTTTTAGTGTCACCCTATACAACCAACCATTACATTCTACATGAGCGATGTACAGTAGGTGTCTGGAATTCATTCTCTGAACGTACAAAGTTTCCCACGTATTAATTAAAGCGTAAATGATATAAATTATAAACTCCTTCTCGAGGTAATAGTAAACTCTTTTGAAATCCATTATCGTTATGATACTGGTCGTAACGGTAGATAGATAAATAAAGAAATAACCCCTCAGGTTACTGATTCAACTTTTCCATAATTACATACCTCTAATTTTTAAGAAAGCAGAGCAAAGTAACAAACTCTTAGCTGTGACTCGGTGCCGATTATCGCCTAACAATGTCAAATTTATTGGATTGTTTGTGTTGATTGGTGCATTATACAAAAAAGTTCAAGGACACAGAAGTTTTGGCTGGAAATGATTCATCTAAATCTGATACCGATTTTCTTCAATGTCAAATTACTTTTTTAAACCTCTTCTAAATTCAACGTGACTAGATAATTTGTGTTTATATTTTTCATAAGCTGCCATGATGTAATTGTTCTGTACAGAGTTTGAAGACTAATCTTGAATAGTTCTTGATCAACGGGAGTTTCCAATCTTTGAAAAGTCATACTCTTTTGGTAGTCTTACATATGTGCTAAATAATCACCCAAAAACTTGCAATATTATAGTAATTCTAGTAAATCTTATAAATCAAATAGTGTTAGACAAATTTGTTTACTTATAACTTATCAACTATTTTCTCTTCCTATTTTATCGAATTTATAAAATATTGTCATTTCATTCACATGATACATATATATGCATCTATAAACAGTTTTAGTGGACTTTGTATAATCACCAAAAGCGATTTTCTGGCAATGGTCTACACGTGACCACAAAACTTTGCAAATGGATTCCACACCAATATAGAATTGAATACGAGTTGAATAGAGAAATCGACAAACATCTAAAACAATTACTCTCCATACATGCAATATATGTGTATAGTTCGATCTTTGCAGATAAATGGTAAAGATTTACCTATTGCAACATAACGTAAAATAACACAATAAAAAAAAAGGTATCTGTATCTCTGAAAATAATAAATAGTAAATTGTATTCTATTTCGAAATCTTCAAAGGCAACGACGTTGGAATCGAATCTAATATTTTCGTGAGATGACCCTGAGCAATAAGAAGAGCATATTTTGAATATTCTTAGGGTACAATTTCACTATAACTTTTTTCCTGCTTTCTGTGTTTTATTAAAATATATTTTGTTTGCTTTTGTCTTTTAATTTTATGGCAAAAAATGACAATATGTGCCTTAGCTGTTCATTCCAAGACAAGGATGTGAAATTAAATCTTATTTCTAAACATCAACGCAAAAATTTTGAGAGTACTTACACAGAAAAATGGTAGATAAAGCACAGCCATCCTCCGGGATGTTCCAAAAACACATAAGTCCTCTCTTGAAACGTCTTCCCCTTCTTATGGTGGAACACGTATTTAGCCTTGAAAGCCTGATCTATCGGCAGATAAATAGGATAATAAGGATCGGGTACTCCTCTAGGAGGTTCAATCGGCGTATCGATAACGTCGTCTTCCTCGTCGTCCTCCTCGTTGGCTTCCTCGACGTGGATCTTATCTTTCTTGTGGCTTTTTTGCGTTCGCTTAATTGGTGTAGGAACCCTTTTGTGGTGCGCTTCATTGAAACGAGGTGTTCTCTGGCTGCGGAAACGGTGCAGAAATGGCATCCTTTCCGAGTATTCTTGCTCCAGGTCCTCTTCACTTTGTTTGCCCCTTTTTGATGAAAAAAACTTATTCCACTACGCCAAAAGACAGTGCCGGATTTATATTAAGGATTATAGAATTTTTTTTTAAATTTCAAAAACAATTGTCATACTAACTTTTGCTTGTCTCTTGTTAAAATTTGGAAAATTTTAGGGTATTATGGAAAATCCGACACCGGATTATCACAAGAAATAGCTCAATAATACTTGATCTTTAAATTATATACTTAAACTCATTGAAAGTTAAGTTAAGCTGAGAAAGTTAATTCGGTTTTAAGAAAATTGAAATCTAATGCTACAGGTGCAGACGGAATGAACATAAAAATCTTAGACTTATTTTTTCCACAATTAATTGAATATTTCACCTTTATTATAAATAAATGTCTCACTTCAGGAGAATTTCCTGATATTTGGAAAGACGCTTATATATGTCCTGTTCCTAAAATCACAAATCCCACAAGCCTGGCTGATTTTAGACCTATCAGTTCCTTCTATTTTAATGTTACAAGCTTAATTTACAAACATCTAGTATGCCAGCAAATTATTAGTTTATAATCTTTCTAATTGTTATCATAGATCTGGAGGGTGTCCCAAAATTTCTCAATATGAAATGCAGCTGACGGACACAAAATATAAAATTCTAGAAAAAATTCACACGTCATTCAATATTTATGAGAAACGTCTCTTGGTGTTTTAGAACGTCTGACAAAATTCTCTTGAATATTTTATAGTTTCATTTCCAAGGATGGAAAATACCCTGCGTTTCCTCTGCTGTTTTGAAATTTAATATACTTTCAGCAAAGTACCACTTTACTACCAACAGAGAATATAAAGAAAAGTAAAAATGTAGAATTCTTAATTACTCAACGGCTTATGAAATATTTTAGTTAAAAGGGAGAAACTGTTGAAAATTATATACAGGGTGTAGTTTATTAAACCGGCGGAACCGGAAGAACATTAGCTTGTATATTATTCGAGATACAAAAAGAATATATAGAAAATTCTTTAAAATTTGCAAAAACATAGTCCTTTAGAATTAATAATAATTTTAATTTGACAGCAATTAAAATCACAACATATTTGACATTGCGACAATATACATTTTATAGCATTGTATGGGAAACGGATAATTATAAAAACAGATTAAATTGTGAATACTTTAAAATAGAATATTTTAATCTTCTACTTTTATTTGAATATTTGTATCTCAGAAAATAACAGAGCTATTGCACTTTGTCGCACTGTTGGGGAACCTTGTATATTTACTTTAACTTATTTTGCTTTTACCACATGAAAAGTTGCCAGTAATTTTGCAGTAATCAACAGTACACTGCTACAGCATCCAGTATTGAGTATAAATTTCACTAAACCAATCTATGCAAACACTTTTAGGAAGGTCTCCCATTTTTTATCTCATTTTAAATCATACACTTCACAAATTTTCGATTAAAATTGCGGTTTCAGTGGCAGCAGATTGATTGTCAACCTAACATTTATTAAGAGGTAGGTGTTTGTTTCACAGTTCGAAAATTCCAAATAGTCTATAAATCGGTAAACTGAGTTTATTAAAAAATCAACAAATTTGTACTAGGAATACTTGAAAGTTTTTTTAACTGTCATGCCAAAATAATAAAAGAAATATTAGTCACTACAAAATTCCCAGAATGATTTTCATAGAATCATACAGTCGTACAATATATTGTACAAATATTAGCAGATCATTATGTATCCAACAGATGCAGCATAACTAAATCAGTGAGAGCAATAAACTGTTTCCATTAAATATCCCTGTAACGAGATGAAGACATCAATCTTTAGTTGCTGAAACAATAGCAGTCGTAATTGGATGAAGAGAACAAGCAACAGCGGCATAGAAATTTAATAATGAGCCCAGATCTACCCCAATTAGGTTTTCTAAATGTAATTACCGCAGTTTTGTCATTCGAATCACTCACAAAATGGACGTTCTCGTACCGTGAAATAAGTTTACTTTGAAAGTCGGCACAATACAATTAGCTTATTTTGTAAGAGAACTTGAAATTTTGTAATTTCGGTCTTATGAAAAGAACGCGTGGCTGGTTTGGGCGCATTTAGTGTTAAAAATGTATATTCGAAAGTTCAATAATTAATTCGCATATAAAAGATCAGCAAATGTTCAGTGCGAGATACAGGGTGTTAAAAGATTATCCAAAAATGTGAATTTTGATTGACATAGCTTTGTCCGACAGTATATCAGCATATTTTAGGATCATTTTGTGAAAAGCAACCGTTAAAAAGTCAATGCATCTTTTGAATTAAAATTAAATTGATTTGGCTAATTTTATAGCAAACTTTTATAGTAAACAAGGTAATTTTTGTTTTTCTCTCATTCTTCCAAACAATAGATAGTAAAATTTTTATAACTCTTCCAAATATAATTTATTTGACTAATTTGTTTAAAGCTAAATACATATTACCTACTTTTTAAACAAAATTGATAGTGTATAGAGCAGAACATATTTCATAAAAATATCACTGTCTTTTTAGTCTTGAGCAAATCAAATTATGTTATACATCCTTGTTTACTGATATCCCAAATAATCGATAACAAGGAAAACAATAAACTTCTACGAGCTAGTTAGAGGTGGAGCTAAATTTGACGATGTCAGAGCCTTATAAGACCGATGAAAATATAAAAGGTGGCAAGGTATAAATCAGAAAAGTATTTTACAGGTATTGTACCACGATCTAGGTTAAGGTCGTACAACAATAGCAAAAAACTCATTAATCACTTTCGGTAAAAGGCTTGTATATGTTATTACAGTAGCCGTATGGATTTTCAGTACAATAAAGCTCTTTTCTCGTAATCAATCCCTCCGAATCACTTTTAATACATATAATTGACCCGAAATTAGGTTATTTCAAGTAAGCATTTGATTAACCATTAATACTACTTCAGGGAATTGCTCAATTTGTAGGTAGATAACAATATAAAGCCATTTCAATTTTGAGTTTACTTAAAATTTTGTGAAATTATTAACTGTATAATATTAATATCACGTTTGAAATGAAATTTGAGTCACTTATTATGATATTTTCAATACAAAGTCTGTTCAGAAAATAATTTTACATTATTGGTCCTTCTGGACTTCTGAACAGGCCTCGTATATGTATATTATGTTTCTTAATTATTTTATAACTGTTATATCATATTCCTCTAAATGACAATAGAATGATAATAATTGCCCCTATTACGTTACGTTTTATTTGTTATAGATACATATTATAACGTATTCAATTAGGCCATTAATATAGCAATTACCCTTACACATTTCAGACCATAACTTTACTACCTCTGATGGTGATGTAACAATCCTGGGAGTCATTTTTACAGTTTTGCGTCAACTGAATAGGGCTTTTATAACGTGCAGATGGAGTCGAGTTTCATTGTCTGGTGTAATTACGTATTTATCACGTCATTAGTAATTCAGTGGAGTTTTACTCAGAAGCATTTTGTAAAAAGCTATCGTACCTTACAATATAGATCGATGGAAAATCTAAATTCTAAAAGAGTTATTTTTGTGCTTAAAATATTCAGAAAATGAATAAAAATTTTATTATATTAAAAATATCCATATTCCACTGTTTGTTCGAAAAGGAAGCAATTTGGCGGTAATTCGTTTTTGAGTAGGTATATATATAATTAGTTACATGCACATTTTTATGTTTATTTTGTGTATAGACAAGGCGTTTAATCAAATTTAGTGTTTTCTAACTGTTAACAAAGTTAATGTACTGTGCAAAATACCCTTCCCTTTCAATAGGTATTTGAGTTTATAAAACGAAAACAGCTTTTAAAAGCTCAGTGGCTTGTGAATTGCAAATTTAAAGGACATTTTCCACATGCATGACGTGAATAAGCGCTGTTGGATATTTCTTTTTCTATGTAATATTTCAGAAGAAAACGGATTTAATATATTGTTTTGGTAACATAGAAACTACTGAAGGACAAAAATACATAGTGACTCTTTATTATTGTGACTCTTGTATTATAGTGACTTATTTTATTATTCCTATGTACCATACATTTGAGTACAGCCAAATGTATTTTAATTGTTCATTTTCAGTGGGATTACAGCTTGCATACCTGCAGCTACATGAAACAAAGATATAGAATTTTCAGGATTCTACTAGTTAATTGTATTTTAAATATGCAAACGCTCTTATTTCAGTTTTATTTTTGGTATTGAATGGTGTGCAATATGGAATGTTCCTGGGTCACTAATTGAAAATTAAAATATTGCTGGAGTTTGTCTGTAATAGAAAATTTGGAACATATCAGGAAAATTTAAACATTATGCAAATAGAGAAATATTGTGCTTCAATAAAATTATCTCAGTTAGTTTCAATATAAAGGATGCTTACAAACTTGAAGAGATTTTTTTCAATGGTAAGTAGAATGCATTTTCAATACTCAAAACCGTTGTTACTACACAATGGTGCTTAAATATAGAAATAATCACCTCTGGAATCGTGCCCTATATAAGAACAGGTGAATAGTAGGTAGGACACTGTCCACTTTTTTTGTCTAGATTTCTGTAATAAATTTAAAAAATTGCTATTAGTGAGAATTAACATACTGAAATTCATAATCAGTACAATAACAATGAAAACAGAGTTAACTGCACAGCCGAGCTACCGATGGAATCAGCGGTTCCAAAAATGTTTCTTCGCAATATAAAATATGCTATACTTATGCAAAAAATATGTTTGCCAATTGATCATTTTTTCAGCTTTATTTACTCTTCAAATGTACAAAGAGAATGCAGGATAACATTGCAAACTAAATATAACTTTATTGTTTGTGTACTTCATGATAAACGCACACCACCATACATAGTTATCAATTCGATGGGCGGCTATTTATATAAAACAATTTTATTTTAATGAAAACCAATAATACTTTTACCGAATTGACATAGAATATTATCATCATTTTTCCAGGAAATATTTTGCGTAAAAACAATTTTGTTTACTTATCTCTGACAGTAAATATTCACGTCATTGCATAACTATATAAAAGCTTCCCATCCACAAACAGTGGTGTAAATCGATGACGTTACTCCTGAATTTAATCTGCTGATGATTTATGCATTTTAATGATAAAATACCATAAATATGCACGCACGGGTGTCTATTATTTTTTGTTTGTGTCATACTTATCAATTATTCCATATATTAAACGATATTTTAAAACAATGTAAGCTTAGTTTTTCAGTCTATAAACTAGTATATGAAACAATTTTATTACATACAATATTTATTATCTTTATTTTACTTCAAATACAAGATTAAAACTTTGACATTTTAGCCAGACAATTCACTCACCGACAAGTGATACCTAAATGTATTTTGTACTATATTCACATATTATGACGCACATTCTGACGCTAGCTGCAAATAATATTTAACAATAAATCCTCCTCTGTAGCAGAAAGTTATGTTGAGGACTCCATATCTAAAAAACTTGATGTTACAAGGAAAATCCGAGGAAAATATAGCTGTTCCTTACAAGAAGAGACATCTGTAACTTGTGCAAATTCTTCACAAACTTCGGCAGATGTTATGCGTTCCGAAAATAATGGCAACAATGCTACAAGAGTTGTTATTAATGGAAAGGCAGTTAAATGTGATAAAACAAAAAACGAAATATTTATTACTATAAATGTATCTAAATGTTAATGTTAATAATTAAATAATTTAAATTTGATTTATTATAGGTTCATTAATTTTTCATTATTCTACTAATGAAATAAAGTTACATTTTTCCACTAGTGGATAAAGTATCACTTTTGACGGTTCATATGTATGGATAAAAGTCCGATTATAAGGTGATTGTGGATAAAACATTTTTTTCACTAGTGTGCTTTGTAGTGATATGTCTCGCTATATATACATTATACAAGGTGTAACTGGAATGCTAAACCAACTTTAATAAAAGATTCCGTCCTATATTAAGAAAAAACTTCGCATAAAAATGTGCTCATACCTTTATAGTTTTTCCAAGACAAGTATTTAAGTTAAAATAAAAACACCTTATTCACTTAATAGCTTTTATTTCAATTTTTGTATTTGTCAGAGCTCCTTAAAATCTGACTTATGTTATGAAAATGAGATTTTCTATATGCTATATGGTGCAGTTTTGAATACACTACCTGATATTTACCAGTACCAGCTAATTTAATTTAATTACTCGAATTCGAATACGTGTTAACAATTGCTTTTCCACAGTTTGATTCCTATAATTTCCATTAATCACTCAAGTAATATAGATCTAAAGAACATATATTTTAAAATATTAATTTAGGTATTTTAATTCTACCCTGTAAATATTTTCCTGTTAAATTTTAATTGTATGTCTTAATTATGTCCATTTCCTGGACCCTTTCGTTTCAGAGATAAAGTGTTTTGCTATAGAATTTTCTCTCCTAAAATATTGAAAAATCAAAGAATATCCAAACCCTGATTGATTGCAAAATCTGGGTTCAACGAACCAAAACATTAACCTCTGCAAAGCTAATCTCCACTCAATATAATAAATTTATTGTTATTATTACCACATTTCCATAATTTTGCATTTGCTGCCACGGGACAGGGCACTACATTTACAGTGTGCGAGTAATATGAGTGAGCGATGTTTATCAACGGTCTAATGAACACAAATTTATTTTGCGGAAGTTGACAAAGTCAACCAATCGATAGCTCTTTTAACTTTCAAAATTACACCACTTCCCTTTAACTTCCTCTATTTACTTTATACGTAACGTGTAAAACGTCTGATTATATCATTTTAGCCATCGAATTAACTGGAATTTGAAACTTTAATACACTGTGTTGCCTCTGCTTAAAATAAATTGCTGTTGTAGAAAGGCTGGAAAATGCTTCGTAACCAATAGCAATGGAGGCTTAAAAGTTGATGTTTCGTAGATTTAAAGTTTAATTTTACAATTTACAACAAAAGTTATAATTTCAGTCAGTCGATGTACCTTCAAACTTTACTTTAATCTTACAACGAGCACAATGTAATGAATGCATTATATGATAGATTATACTCGTACAAAATACGTTTCGTGTTGTGTTGTGTGTCGTTTTAATACGGATGCAGCTCGCATGAAACTATACATGAAATATGCTTTAAATCAACTCCATTATGATTTGCTTTGTGGTTTATGCGAAACATATGTGGATATTTCGTTTTTCATTTTACATTTCCAACTCCCGCATTTATATAAACAAAGACACGAATCAGAAGGAAAGTTCAAGTGTCTTGAGTGAAGATGTAAAATGCATCTAACTTGGGATGTGTAATTATCGCGTAGACAGATGACATCCCATAAAATATCTAATGAGAAGGTCGTGAAGACTTTATGGCGAACTATAAAAAAATACAAGGACTATTTTGTCTTTTAATGGTGGACTGATGAGGGAATTTTATGAATGCAAAGCATAACATTTGAATTAACTTTCAATTAATTTCACGTCCTTTAAAATAGTTCAGTTTAAAGAAATTGTATATACAGGATGTCCCACCTAAGAGGGATTCATCTGTATCTCTGCAACTGTAAAATTGATAAAAAAGTGGTTTTAATAAAAGTTGCCTGGGCCATATAAAGAAAATATTTGTAGGGAACACCCTGTATATAATCATCCACAAATCTTCTTAATATAATAAGTACATAATGATTTTATTACAATTTCCATTAGAACATTAGGAATATTAGTTATAGCAATTAAATATTCTATTGAATAATTACCTAATGAAAGTAAATAAAAGCAATAAAGATTTACTTATTAGTGTGAAACATTTAACAATTATGGGATTCCGTTTTTCCATAGTAAAGACATTTATGACGAAAATATTATAGGGAACATATTTTTCCTTAATGGTACAAAACAAATGATAGTTTTATAGGTCCATATCAGTCTAAACCACTTATTCCGAAGCTACTGCAGCTGCATCTTAAACGAATGTTTAAATATGCATGGCCAACAGTGCTCTGGCTCATCTAAGATTGATTACCAACATTAAGAAAGAATATAAATTATGGGCACGCCGATTTTCAAATTCTGGCTGTAGTGATCTTTAGAATATGATCTAAAATGTTGTGATATTAATTTAAATAAGGAGTTTGTTGCATACAAAGCTTGCCATATTTTAAATAAAAAGTTATCTTAATCGTTGTCTGACAAAGATTTAAAGCAGTATTTCAGGAAGTACTGGTACCTAATGATAATACTGAAGAAAACTTTAATTGTAAATATTCAAAGACTGTCAGAATATGAACTTATGCGTTTCAAGTCCTGTCGTCAAAGATCTGCAAACCTATTTTCCACCGATTTAAAAATAAGGACATGTTTACGGTGACTTTAAGTATTATTGAGCTACCTTGTTCATCTTTAAGACTAATCATACGAGAAACGTTACTAAATATCAGGAACTATTTACATTTACAAAAAGCTTTTTGTTGTACAAGCACTATTATACTGATATTATTAAACAACTCTTGTATTTAGTGACTTTTCCGGTATAAAATAAGGATTACCTATCTTCGTCCTCTTCATTATTGCCACCGTTATCCTCGTTGGACGAACAGCCGCAGTTAGACTCCCTGATTTCATAACTGGAATGGTTGACAGGACTTTTCAACACGCTCAGCACCAGATCCTCAGAATAGGCCGGTGGATTCTCGCCCCCAGCAGCCTGGTCGACGTCCTCCTTACCAACTAGATCACAGTCCGTGAGAATAGGCGTAAAATCTTCTTTTATGTAAGAACGCCGTCTGTACGCTCCTTCATTCCGGTAGGCAGGTTCTTGGATGGTCGAGGATCGTCTGGACTCTGCTGGCTGACTCAAGGGTACAAGGCTTAGCTTTCTCGATGTCCGGTAAAGACTCTCCTGTTCGCTGCGATTCATGTCGTGAAACATCACTAAAGAAAGCATTGGCGGTACGGCCTGGAGGGCCGAATGTCGTTTTTCATATCTTCATGGCTCCTCGGTTTCATTGGTCGTCTCCGTTCGTCGAGTCGCGCGGTGTTGTAGGAAAGTGAACACTTAGTCTGACATATTTTGCACCGCGAACTGTTTGTGCTGATTAAAAGGCCGTTCACTATAGTTATTGCTAGTAACAAACATTAGGATTCCATTTCAGTATCTACCAAAAGAGTGTTTAATGCATTTGGTTTCTAGTGCAAAACGGTAATTTCGAGAAATATACTGAAAAACAAAGATCAATAATTTTTAAGGCGCATTTGGACCAGATTCCAAGGTACATGTGCTCCAGAATTTTGAACCACTAGATTTGGTGTGTGACTCATTCGATCATGGTCATGGCACACTGTGTACCATTAGGTTTGGTCTGAACTCCACATGTACTGATGTTGAATTGACTTGCATTAGAACCCTGTCTAGATGCTACCCTTCGATAAGGGAAACTGTTAAGAAAAAGAATATGTAAAAATAAGCTGTACTCTTAAGCTATGTATAGCTCTGCTGACAATCAAATCAATGACAACAAACGTGAATAGTGTAGTACAGACCAAATCCAATAGTGTACAATGAATCTTGTTTTGCATGAGAATATCGATTTGTTCGCAAGTGGAAGTAAAAGAATTGCTTCAAATGCGTTAAAGATAAATGTTAAAGGTATAGTGTAACATTACTTGACCAGGTGCGACTAATACCACTAATAGCAAAAACAATATAAGTAATACTTATATTATACAGGGTGTAAATGTTAAGTTTAGCCAAACTTTAATGGCGTATTCTACCGATGGAAATAACCAAGTTTTTGATAGGACGCTTCCCTACGGAGATACAGGGTGTTAAAAGTTTCAAATATTTTATATTATTTTTCCTGCAACTTCATGGCAAAAAAGATTGAGTGATAAAATTTGTTGGATGGCAATTTTTTAGTACGGACTATTTTTTTCATGATAACTTATTCCAAAATATACTCCAGTGGCGTAGTTATTGGGGGAGTAGGGGACCTTTTTTGGAAAAATAATCGTACGCCACTGATTTTTTAAATAATACTAAATGTTTTTAAAATATACAATCAATTTGTGGCAATAAAGTATTCTTGTAAAGTATTCGTAAAATTTACTGGTCTTTAGATAATTGAGAAATCAAATAAGAAGATATTTAAGTACTTACGTTGCTATTTATAATTTTCTATTGATTGCTAAGTGTGTAACAATAAATCCAATACCAAATATGTTCGAGAGATTTCAAAACACTATACAACGTTACAAGAAATGTTCAAAATATAAAAAATAATATAAATATTTGAAACTTTTAACACCCTGTATCTCCCTAGGTAAGCGTCGTATCAAAAAATTTTATAGGACAAAACTTGATTATTTTCATCGATAGAATAGGTATGCTATTAAAGTTTGGCTAAACTTATCATTTACACCCTGTATAATAATCATATATTTGAAAAACTCGGAATCAAATTTTTTATATAAGAAAGCAATAACCGTCGTTTTAAATTTTGAGATTATTCGAGAATTTGAGAAACTTATATTTTGCTGAATGTTTAAAACTATATCAAAAAGGAGAGAGAAGGAATTCAAGTTGAAGTAATTTACTTTTAGTGTACGATAAAAGGCATGTTATCTTATGACACATTGTAGATGATTTGAAATAACATATAGGCCATCAAGTGACTAAGTAATAATGTATCTAAATATGTAATGGAAAAGTTAGAAAACAAGAGAAAGTTTTCCTTATAAAAACATATAAAAGAAATTAAGTCAATTAAGATTAATCGATGGTTATTAGTATGAATGATTTAGAAATTACACCAAAAAAAATTTGTAAGATTTTATTAGTGTTCTTATGTACATGTGTACCAAATATATTAAAATTTAATTAAAGACTTAAGTATAATTATAATTTAAATATTAGACTATATCTAGAAATCAATTGTCAGAAAAACTAAGAAAAGTAAAATATACATATTTTTTTAATTAAATTATGAAATTTAAAATACCTGTAACATTAAAGCTCAACACCCTCTGTAGTTTACTATAGGACGTCAATCATATAGGGTTTTATTTACTGCTAAATACTGATTAAAAGTGTATATGACTTCAATGTTGGTTAGAACCTGTAATAGTTATTAAAGTAAAGATAAGTAAAGGGTTCTTCAGATATATCACTTTTTGCAATTTATTTTAGCATTACACTAATGTTGTAAGTAAAATCAAATTCTAGGTTTTCTAATTACTCTTCCGTATAATAGCAATTTCTTGTGAAGCTGAACCAAAAATTTTTTTTCTTAAAATAAATGATTACTCAAACGAATATTCATTCTGACATGGATTTAAAAAACTCGATAATTCAGCATGGCGACGACATAACTTGTTGATAGAAACAGGAATCAAATTTATTTAACATTTTTTTTAGTTACATATCGACGTCACTTCTCTGTAAGTAATTTTTATGTAACAAAACAGTGAATTAAAATTGTTGTTATGAATGTTAATACAAAATAAATGATTCTAAGTCACATGATTTTTTTTCTGTATAAAAAGGCTTGCAAACTATCCACGTAGAATATCCATTTGTTACTATTCCCTTAAATTGAATGAAATATCTGCAGCATTATGTTAAACCCTTCTCATGCAGGTAAAACTTCTATTGGATCAATATATTCATTGTGGCAAACTAATATATTTCATTATTCTACCGTAAGTCATTTTTCGTTTCAAAATTATTTTGGGTCAATGGGGTCTGGAAATTGTACGTATAAAAAAGTGCTCAAGGAAAATAAATTTTTAAGGGTATACTGGTAAAACTAAATGTTCACCTCCTATGCCATGTCACAGTATTAACAAATTCGCGGTTAATATTTAAATTTAAGGGTGACCACACTACCGTCAATGCGCCCGATAGCACTTCATGAAACCAACTGTTGTTTGTGTGAAGAGTTGAAAATGACAAAACGCGCAACCGTTTGTAAATGACGCCACGGCGTCGATGGCGTCGCGGTCGTCGCTTTTCCCATCGATCTTACCTACGCTGCTGGCAAATCAGGTATATCGGCTGGCACACTAATTTTTGCCTCTATTTTAATACGCTTCTTAATACCCGTATTAGTAAATCAAAGCAGAAATTATATTATTTACGTCATTTAAATAAAGTTGCATTTTTCAACATTCATCACAGAAAGGGCCCCTTTGTGTTCCTAATTATTCTTGATTTTAGGTCAGTTGCGAAAAAACAGTAATGTAATAGAGGACGTTTCGCTAATTTATATTGACACCCTCAGGACAAATACATTTTATTGTAAAAGAATTATTGAAAATAGACATTCTTTGAACTTTACAATTTAAAATTTATATTTATAAAAATTTAACTACTTGTAACTGATAAAGAAACACAGTATAGCTTAATATACATTAATATTTGATTAATTAAAAATAAACAAATTTTAAAATTATATATATACATACATTTTCAGCTTTCAGGCATTTTTAAATACATGTTATTGTAATTTTATAGAAGAAGTTATATTATAATTAAAATTATAAAATCGGTGCATTTCGTAAGTGAAAATAATTTTAATAAAGAGTATACAGGATATTTTAGAAAAGTAGGGAGAGTCCACATTTTCCTGGGATTAAAATATTACGATTTAGAACAACGTATATGCAAAAGTCAAGGCCTATTGAAAGCTAGCCTAACGAACATAGAGCCACAAAACAATATTCTTTAAGGCTGTTTTTATTTGACCAAAAGAGACAAATATACTTTAGTAGAAAATATTAATTACATAGCTACTGGTGTACACATAAAATATTGCGGGGTGATATATAGAAGAAATATATTACATTAAAATAAACAAAGATGCATACCAAATAAGAAATTTACTGATATATTCATTTGTAGACAAAAATTATCATTTATTAGTATTTTTATCCCTGAGGATGGCATAATAATTGAAACTAGTCGGAAAGAAAAATAAATGTTTATATTGAATTAAAAAGGGCAATAATTTACCTCCTATATTTTATTTTCAATTAATAATATCGCTATATAACTCTAATATTCAAAATACCTACCTTCTATGTAGAAGAACAAAAGAAATTTATTTTTGTTCTTCCTTTCTATATGTCCATTTAATTGTCTTAATGAGATTGGGTAATATGAAAGCATTATATATTAATAAACAAAAGATTTGATTCAAATATTTATTTCAATGGCAATTATTTGTCGACAAGCGATTGAAGACATGAACAAATGTTCAATAGAAAATACTTATATACATTCTATAACAGATTCCAAAAGGTTTAGGGGAATTATAGTTATAGGAATCGATAAATGTAATTCAATTGTAATTAAAAGTAACTTTATGATATTTGACAACTATAAAAAGGTGATGTTAGTTTACCAGATTTTTGATACGTACAGAGGAACATTTAAATTGGCATGTACACATAAGATATTCCCTAGATCGGCATTATAAAAAAAAATTAAATATATGGCGAAGGTGCCGGTTGCTCCGAACGTATGGATTTTATTACAATCTATACATATTGATTTTTAATTAGAAGGTGTATTTATAATTTTTCAACACTCAGATAATATTTATAAATGTACACAATTGTAAATAAGAATTATTAGGTAAATAATTAATAGATAATAATTTATTACATTTTATTAATTTTTTATAACTTTTTCGAAATATACAATACTAAATTCATGCCAATCTCTGGTACGTACTAAAACGTAAACATATGTGTGAAATCAATAAAGGAGAGTGTCGTGTTCGATAAACAATTCTGTCTCGTGTAATGTGTACTTGCTAAATTATATTAATTATGCTCTTTGTCCTAAATTTTCCAATCCTTTACAACTATTTTCTCACAACCAAAACTGTGTTTGTATGAAAGACAACCCACAAAGAAGTTGCAGACGTTGGTGACACCAAAGCTTATATAATTGTCAATGTCTTCGTGACATTAAAACTTTTAATCATATATGACAGCATTATTCATAAATGTTTTAAATATTACAAGCAAAAATTGAACAGATACAATTGTAATTATACAAGGTCATCACACGGAAATGTTAGATTCGACTGTAACTGTTTCTTTGTAGATATCATAAAAATGGAATATGATTCATCTACTAGTTTTCATCAGGAATTAATTTCTTTTCATCAAAGAACAATTAAGGTTCTTTGATGAAATTCTTTTAGAATATTCTTCTAGGTTACAGAGACACAAAGTTTAATAAGTATATTTTAATATAATAAAGTGAAATATACGCAGTTAAAAAATATTTCATAGGCATAACGGGTTAGGGACATTTTTAATTGCTAAGAAATGGTTGTACTATATTTTATTTATTTATTTGTAGAGCTGTGCGAAATTTTAAAAATACCTACCTAAATGTTAACTAATTTTCTCTTTTAGAGAGTTCACGTTTTTAAAATAATATATTGATAACCATGATTTTTTAAAATATTGAATAAAACTGTGCAAATATAAAATTTACCATATTAACAAAATACACTTCGAATATTTTATGCCTAAACATCTTGAAGTTATTATTAAATCACTTACTTTCTTGGTTTATGCCACGTCCAGAATCAATTTTATACTTTTCTTCTTTTAAATTTAATTTCAAGATATAGTAGAATAAGCACTCTAAAGATATTACTCGTTTTTATTATATTATATGCTTACGGGAATCGTCACGCATGGCTTGTGAAACGCAGGTGGTTTCCCTAGAAAGCAATAACGTCACATTCAACTGGCCAAATTAATTAATAGATGGGCTTCTCTTGGGGCAACTTAACCATACTTATATAGGTTTCGTGCTACTGACTAAGAAACAGAAAGTAACGTACATTTTATTCTAAAATCAAAACGGCGAGGCTTTATGTTATTTTTTTTTATATTCTAGGACACCTATTTATATATCTTAGTGACAAGAAATATGTTTATTAAATAAGTTACTTAGTAATTATTTAAATACATTTTTTAATAGATGATATACAGGATTTGAATTCTTTAAAATATTCTTTTTTACACTGATTAGAAAAGTTGTTTTTGTAAAGAACGCTTTTTACTTAAATTTATGTTCCAAACATTTTCTATTTTTCTATAACTATACTGATAGATCAAAATAATTCAAATATGGGTCGTAAAACACAGTTTATAATAATAAATGACCTAAGAATGGAATATACAAACTTGAAACTTGATGTAGTAATGTCTGTATCGAACAAAATCTAAGCAAAGGCATCAACATTAGATGTGTGAGCTTTAACTGCCAGAAAGGATATCTTTCTTTGCATATCTGGATCGATTCTCCACAAAAACTTTTATCTCTTGAGCTTTTGCCTGAAATGCATTGTTCTACAGAAAAGTTCAAAAATAGGAATCTGTCGACAAAAATATTATTTGTAGTTCTGCATTCTATAAAATATAGACGAATGTATGATTATTACACATGATTGGTGATATGACTGTTGGAAGCATACCTGAAGCTAAATAGTTTTTTTACAGCTAAGCTCTCCCAAATTCAAAACAATATTGTTAATTTTTTTGTGTTCTATAAAGGAACTATATTGTACCATGTTTGAAGTCTGTAGCTTTAATCATTCTTGAGTTATTTATTAAAACCAATTTTTGAAAGACGGATCTAGTCATTTTATGAACAGATTTTTCTTATTTTATATATTTTTACATGACTTACCTGTATTGGTACCTTCTCTTAGCGTCAGAATTTTGCTTATCAAACGATTAAAAGAATATAAATCCGAATACCAAGATGAAAATGAAGAAGTAAGTTCATTATATTTTTAAATATAGTGACTATATGTTTTGTAGAATGTTATTTAGTATTTTTATAGAACTAGAAAATATGTTGACCACAATAGGCAACATTGTTTAAAAATTTTAACTATCTGCGTATAGCAAAAATAAAAGAATTTACAACAACTTTACATAACTTGATATATCGTTTTTTGTTTTCTTTACACAAGTCAGCGAAATCCGCTAACTATATGATTATTATTATAGTCCAGGCGTTAGCGCATTCGAGGCGTTAGTATTTGAAGTCATTTATTTTGTTGTATAGAAAAATCCCAAATATTATGTAGAATAAGAATCCGAGTTTGCCTATTCCAAAAGAACATTGTTAAATTCAGGGGAACAAGAAACATACAAAAGAATAAAATAATTACCCGTTTTTCGACATATTTTTCCCTGTAACATTGAAAATAAGACCTAAATAAAAAAAGTCATTGTTTATTTTTTGTTTATTTGACGATTTTCTATAAAGTTACAACAACTATGAATCTAAAAATAAATTATTATTAACTTTACGCTTCTATATCTAATAATCTACACAGTAGAATGGTTATAAAAGTATAAAAATAGGTATTTTTAGTATTGATTATTGTTTATTATGACAAGTATCTCTAAAAAATTTTATGTCCTTTCTAAACCTTAATTTAAACCCACGGTACGCGATAAACTTTTTGAAATTTTCTTAATTAATAATCCTGTCAATCGAAAACCACGCTATCGATCGTTGCAAAATTTTTAGGGTAGAATTGACATAAGTATGTTTTACTATTTGTTCACAAAGCTTCACCAATATTTGTAAATATTGCTCTAAATATACATATGATTTTCTACTATTTGTCGTCCATTGTTAACGCAAAATTCAACTTTTTTGATTCGCAGTTGTCGTAGCTTTATAGAAAATCGTCAAATAAACAAAAAATAAAGAATGTTACAGGGAAAAATATGTCGAAAAACGGGTCAATCTACGTTCTTTTTGTGTTTGTTGTTCCCCTGAATTTAGCAATGGTTTTTTGGAATAGGCAAACTCGGATTCTTATTCTACATAATGTTTGGAGTTTTTCTGTGCAACAAAATAGATGACTGCTCTACCGCCTGGACTATTAACAAAAAACACGCGCTGCAAAAAGATTGAGACTCCATCTATCACTATATTTTTGAGGATATCATTAAAAATTCATTGATCTAAGAGGGGGTACTTACACGATGATGTGATAAACGAAACACTTCCAGTTATCAGGCCTCTCGAGAAAATTGTACACCTGCCCTTGAAAAGTGGCCCTTCCAGCTATTTTTCGATGTTGCTTCGATGCGTACCGAGCCGCTTCGCCCCATTTTGGAGGACTTTCTAGTAACAATGCGGTAGGATTTATACCCTGGCAACATGTCGTTGTTGGCACTGAAACGTGACGTGATAAATGATTTCTCTTTTTATACTTATTATGATTAAAGACGCAAATGGCATGTTCTTTTGTGTAATACTCCGAATGGAGTACAATCAATGCAGTAAATATACAGGGTGGTCCATTTTTACTATTCTTTAATCAATCGTAGGCAGATGAGAAATATTTCTAAGGAAAAAAGAGCAGAATAAACGAAATACAAACACAGCTGCATTGGGCCACTTGGCAATAAATCTCAGCTCTTGACAAGTGGTTGACAAATTGCTCAGCAGTGCAGTGCAGTAATGCGGAATTTGGTGTGATTCGGGTAATTTTAATTTATTATAGGCACCTTCTATTAATCATTCATATTACAATTGCGAAATGAAAAAATAAGGGGGATATTTTATTTACTAATATTATCACAACATGGCATTTTGGAAACCTTTTGAAACGGAAGAAAACGAAATTTACCACCAATATAATAAAATTGTTTGAGGACATAAATAATTAAAATATGTTGTTGGCGAAATGAACATATAATAGAAATTTTCTACACATTATATACAAATTATTATAATTTTTTACCTTTAGCAGAAAACTTTTTTAGTTACGCCTATGAAAGTCATTAAATTTTATTGCCAAGCGTTTTTTATATGTTCAACTGACTTCGGAAAGACTATAATCATAAATTTGTTTAGCTTCGAATTAATCGGAAGAGTATGTTGCTGGTGTTAATGTTCTTGTGATAATGATTCTATTTTTAATATCATGTATATTTCTGTATAAGTTGACTCACCCTGTATATTTCAATTACTTCTGTAGGGTGAAGATGTACTTAAAAAAATTATGAAGAAAGATGTAATATCTTCAATTTGTTGAAAATGCAGTAATTATTGTTATTATATTATTTGATCTAGTAGGTATAGATTAAAACAGAGGTGTTGAAAAATGCAGCTTCAGATGGAATATAACTGAACTGAAAAACAAAGAGAATCATCAATCCCATCCAAAATGTTCCGAAACATTCCAATTTAAGCAAATGTATATGTTTAACTCAACAATTTCATTTAATCTGTTAACACAAAGAGGTTCGTAACTTTTGAACTGTCTGCAATTCCACAAATTCTCGTTCTCATATATTTGATATATTGTAATACTTAACCCACATATGGTTGAAAAAAATTCTGAATGGTCTAATTAAAGTGACAATGTCCTGCAATTTCCAAATACAGGGTGGGCCATTAATGTGAGAAAGTAAAGTAACTCCTTTGGTATTCATAATACAGAAAAAAAGTTTATATAAAAGTTGTACAGAATCAAGAAACCTAAACGGCAAAATTAATTTGAAACATACAGGGCGATGAGTAAAAACGGGACACGTCAAAGATTACATTTTTTTAATGTAACACTCTGTATATTTTTAAACAAGGATTTCCGAGAAAATTCTATTTATAGCAATATAAACAGTTTATCATTTTAGTGCAGGGTTGCCAAGTTATGTAGAAAATTCTTCGAATTTTGGAAAAAACATGACCTCGAAGAAGTTGTATTAACTTTCAACTACTAACACTTGGAGCAAAAATAGTTATAGACAAATGTATAGACAAAGACAGGGCATTTTTTATTTTTAGAAAGTTCAAACTTGATTTTCTAAAATTTTTCAAATGGAACACCTTGTATTTTATTGTCCTGTTTTATTCAAATATGAGTGCACTCCAACTTTTATTAAGTATGTTCTACACCTAAAATTGTTAGTTAGTAACTTTTTATATTGCCATATTATACAGAATTTTCTCGGAAATCCATATGTTTAAAAATATACAGGGTGTCCCATTAAAAAAATGTAATCTTTGACGTGCCCCGTTTTTACTCATCGCCCTGTATGTTTCAAATTAATTTTGCTGTTTAGGTTTCTTGATTCTGTACAACTTTTATATAAACTTTTTTTCTGTGTTATGAATAACAAGGGAGTTATTTTACTTTCTCGCACTAATTGCCCACCCTGTATATACATACATTATTCTGATTTATTATTTCCATGACGTGTTATACAAAAACTCAATTTTTTCCCAAACGGCTAATTTTATCGAAACAAATGTAGATTACTTTTGAAAAGAGGAATGACCAAAGTATTTAAAAATTTAGTTTTCAGATCTATAAAATGACACCTGTCATTTTGGCCCAACGAGTGTGGTTGCTAGTCCGTTCCTGACTTCCGTGACAGTATAAAACATCCTCTGTAGTGTGGTTTTATAAGCATAAAGGCTAAAGACTAAAACAACAATTTGGCTTGATTTTGTTGCACTATGCCTGGTTTTTCTCGAAAACGGGCAAATTGTAGCACTTCTTATAAGGGCACTTTTTTTGTTTAGAATAAAATTTGCCGTAACAGCAAGTGACAAAAGGGGGCAAAAAGATTAACCTCAAAAAAGTTAGGACCTAAAATGTTCTCGCGGAATACTACATCCTCAGAAACCCCACATAACAAAATTTAAGTTAATTTGGTCGAATTTTTTGGAAGATAGGACCGAAACTAGATTCTAAAAATTTATTTTCAACGCCCTGTATATTGAAAACGGAAAAGATGGTTCATAGGAACAAATTGTAATATTTTTTTAAATTCAGGCCCTGAATTTATGTCAGTGTTTTTCGGGACACCCTGTATATAAGTTAATCAGAATTTACTGCTTTATTAAGTTTTCTTATAATTGTTACAGTTGTTAATAGTAATTCTGCACAAAAATTAATACACTCTCAGAAACTTATTTTAAGTGTACTCGTACCTTTATTACAAACGGTAATTATTTAAACTTACCCGACTCTAGAGGAGTTTGGAGAAGTTGTTGACTACTTCGGTCTGACAAGGGACTTGGAGACGGTGTTCCTCCAACTTCCACTATGCTAACTGACAGCTGAGAACGACCGCCTGAAACAAAATTACCTTTTCATTCCTTTGACATTAAAACAACCATTACACATTGTCGGAGTAAATATTTCAGAAGGTATGGGACCCATACCAAAAAGTTCAAAATCATTATACTTTTTTGCAAGTCGATTGCAAATATACGGAGTGTCTCCAATTTAATAACACAGACTTTAGCAGCCGATAGAACAAGTTCTTTCAATAAAAAAAGTTCACGTAAGTTCTTAAGTTAAAGTTTATAAAAAGTATGTCTACTTTTTTAAATGACAGCAGAACTATGTAATATTTTGAACTTTGTTTTAATTATAGTTACATAAATACAGAGAACAGGAAGTAATTCGACATTTTAGCCTCCCTTCAATGGAAATAATCGGTTAATGCTCGCGCTTCATGCATATCGCTAACATTTTCCGATTTATTTGCATTTCTCTGATGGAGGTTTGTAACGCGCTATAGCACAGTGGTAAATAGTGTTTGAAGTAGGCTGGCTTTGAAAAATAGTACAATGTTGTTTTAAGTGTCATATATCAAGAATAAGCAGATATTCATTTCATTTATATGGTTTTGCGGACGATAATTCAAGAGAGAAAGAATATTCCCAGATGGCAAACCCAACGAAATATTGCAAATGACAAATTTGTGAAGATATGAAGACTCTGAGAAACTGAGAAAATATTAATTATCGATTATGAATTCTAAGTGAATTTAATAGAGACATTATGAAGCATTTAAAATTTTTATAAAAAATTATAAAGATTAATACCTATGGACTTTACTATGAACATGCATAGACAGTCAACCAAAATTGGAAATTAATATCAACTGACCTTCCCCATATGCCTTTTTAATGTACATTCTTTATGCGTTATAGGTATTGATGCTCCATTAAGATATAAGGCACTGTTTTATATTTTATCAATATACGTATTACCTTTAATAATATAATTCACGTATCGCTCAACATAATGCTATTATAATGACTATCCTAAACAGCTATGCCAACGTTTAATATGAAAGGAAGCATTTTCATACAATGGCTAAAGTTATGTCCCTATTAAAATTTGATGTATCATCAGCAACTAACAGGGTCAGATAAATTCGGCGAGTGTATAGCCTCTGGTTTACTTTGTATTAAGCTTGAGAAGGACAATACCATTTATTGCTCGAGTTAAGTGAGTGCAAGTAGAAATTTGGGCCATATTATGCTCTGCACCTATGCATGGAAAAGGGTAAAACAAGCTGAATATTGCACTTGTTAACACAGAGCTAATAGTTTTCTAATTACTTTAAATTAATGAAATGTTCAGTGCTACTGATTCCTCTTTGTCTTTACCTAAAAAAAAATATAACGCTCTGAGTATTATAAACTATTAATATGCAGAGTATTCTAATATTTGATATTGACAAAAAAGTCGGATGCAGATAGATGAGCGAAAATAATATCAGTTCTTCATATAATTTTTTTTCATACGGGCCTTTGTTATAAGTTACGGATCCTCAAATGTGAAATTTAAAGTTATTTTTATTTACAGTCTCTAAACTATTAACTTCAGCATGATGCAAATGTGGTAATCGATAACACATGCGTGCAACTTGTTTTTGATGTTGTAAGTGAAGCTTCATTATTCCCAAAACGGCAGAGACGGACTATGCCCAATGGTTAACAACCCAGAATTTTTTGCATAGACGATCGCAATCTACCTGTATCAAAAATAAGTCCCGTGATGAATTTGCCAAGGATAATTCCGTCTTGGTTCAACTCGGTAAAATTAACAGTTTAGAAAATATTTGTGATTTTATGTCACACTGCACATCAAGCAGCGCCTCCACCATTTTTTGTTTTTAATGTTTAATTGGACATAATTACAACTATATATTTTTAAAATAATAGACTAGAATATCTTACTGCCTGCTAATGTAATTTTCACTAACAAAATTTGACAAACACACTTTACTCATAATGTCACATAGAAAAACAAAACAAGAATAAGTTAAGATAAAAAAATAATTTAAAAGAAAGAAAACTATTAAAATACATTTTCACACTTCTTAATTCTAAGAATGTTATTTGTTTGTACACGAAAAAGCATTTCTGGGGTAATAATTTAATAGGTCCATACTAATAAAATCAGTAGGGAAAGTTATATTTCCCGCGTCTTCCATATTTCCACCATTTTTTTAACTTTAACATATTCTCGTTTTATTTCTCTATTTTGTGTTATGTGCAAAGTGTATTTGTCAAATTTTGTTAGTGAAAATTACAATAGCAGAGAGTAAGATTTTCTAGGCTCTTTCTTATAAAAATATATACGGTTGTAACATAGTAATTATGTCCAATTAAATATTGAAAACAAAAAATGGTGGAGGCGACGCTCGATGTGAACTGTGACATAAAATCACAAATATTTCCTAAACTGTTAATGTTACCGAGTTGAACCAAGAGGTTATTATCGTTGGCAAATTCATCATGAAACTTATTTTTGATACAGGCAGATTGCGATCTATGCAAAAATTCTGGGTTGTTAACCATTGGGCATAGTCCGTCCCTGGCGTTCTGGGCATAGTGAAGTTTCACTTACAACATCAAAAACAAGCTGTAAGCGTGTGTCATCGATCATCAAATTTGCATCATGCTGAAGATAATAATTTAGAGACTGTAAATAAAAACTTTTTAATTTTCATCTTTAAGGGCCCGTAACTTGTTAACGAAGGCCCGTATGAGAAAAAATTATATGAAGAAGTAATATTATTTTGACCTCATCTATTTGTACTCGACTTTTTTGTATCAAGTCCCAGGACACCTTGTATATAATATAACAAATCACTATTTTAAACATAAATGGGTTCCTCAAACAGTGCGTCACATTCTGACCTAACAAAAAGGAACAGCTAACAACGCGTCATTATAACTTTAAGTGGGGATGTATTAGTAAACACATAAATGATGTACCGCGAATGGTCTAATAAATTAATTAATTAATGTCCTTTAATTAATTAACCCATAACCGCCCATGATTAAGGGGGGCGCAAGTTATTGCCACTTATACACTATGGTAGGGTTTATAGATTATTGATGAAGCAAAACCACATATGGTACATCAAACGGTAATTATGTAGGTTTTAACGCGCGAGGGTTATCTCAGCTCATTAACTTTACCCTTCAACAGGGAACGTCTGTGTTTTTATACAGTTTTTAAATTGCCATACGTGGTTTGTTTGACCAAGCGTTGAATATTCCGGTTTATGTGACGTCAACTTTGTAGTAATATTTTAATAAATATTTGAACCTGAGAGAGTGAAACAGGATCTTAAATCTTAAATCTTCTGAATATACAAGGTGTTTATAGGATATGGTACCCAACTACCCAACTGAAAGGAGTGTAAGGAATGTTACATAAAACAGAAAATTTGTATGATAAATGTGCACTGCTCATCAATTTTTTTCTTTGTAACTCACCCGTGTTAAGTAATTTCTGCTGTTCATCCAAGGCCATGTTGAACTTTTCCGGAAATTTTACGCCCAAATTGGGCATGCTATCTCCTACAAGAGCGGTCCAATGTCTGAAAATTACAGAATTCATATTATTTTATATTCATTTTTCTTCGCGCTGTATCTAATTTTTGTTAAGTTTAATCTAAAATAAATCAGTATAAAATACTTTCTTTCGTAAAAGAACAAGTCAAAGTTAAATGGTCCCACCCCCTGCACATTATCTATGTCAGAAATCTATGTTTAATTAAATGAAATGACCACCGACCTCCTCTATATACGCACCAACAATTAGGGTGATCAAATTATGACCCTTATTGATATTTCGAACCAGTCGACTTCAAATATATTTTTAGACAATGCCGTTTAAGTCCTGATGATGTCAAGGGGGGGGGGGAAATAGGGGCATTAAATCAGCTCGGAATTTCCACAGGCGCTTCTCAAATAACTTTCACCCTATAGGTAGGGCTTATTGTCATGTAAGTTTGAAGTTTCTGCTTTATAAAGGCGACGGAGCTTTATTCCTGACTAGTAATGAGACTACACACAGTCTGTAGGAAGACTTTTCATTAAATTTATTAATAATGGACAACCTTCCCATTCAACTAATATTGTCGGAGCTTTCAAGCCCCTTAGGCGTCTCACCTGTTTCCTAACAAAGCTTAATTTTCCTTAAGCACAAGTACCTGCAATTGAATTGCTTTATGATACCAAGAAAGGGCACATTTTAAAGATATTTGCAATGTGGTTCCTTTCCTGGTACCTAAATGCATGAAATACTTACATTTTTTATTTCATTCACAGTTTTAAGTTGAATATGATAAAATTTAATATTTCGAAACGATAGAGAGAGAGAGATGGTTAAATTAATAGCGACGGAGAGAAACTTTGGTTATAAAGTGTACATCTTTTTTAAAAAGACTTCCTTAAATTACTGGTCTTTAGTAAATTCTGCTACATCTCTGTAAATCTCAGTATATTTTAGTAGTTCCTTAATTCCTTTTACATCCCAATAATTCTTTAGTAAATCCCTACATCCCATTAATCGTTGAGTAATTCTCCGCAAATCTTTATACAGTCCTTTCATTTTTTTTTCACACGTATCTTCCGATTGCATAGATTGGCCCATAAATAGATTACCATCATATATACGTTCAAAAACGATAAAAAGGTTCTGTAGAAGATTGATATATATATNTACCTTTGACGTACTATATATATATATATATGTATATATATATATATATAAAATATGTCACAGTGGCACACCCTGTATATTTAAAATATATTTTTAATTGTAAAATGATTGTTCCACTGCCAAATCATTAGTAACATATAATTTCAATGAAAAAAACTTTAATTCATAACTACAAACATTAATTATAACGTGGGTAAATACCTGATTGTTATGTTGTACCTACTGAAATATCTAGGGCCGATACCTTTTGTTCGCTTAATTACAGAGTTCTGAAAGAAATTAACGATCAGAATTTCCAATCATTTTTAGCAATGAGGAATTGGTTTAATGAAAAACTTGAAAACTGGATTAAACTTTCTATGAAAGATGGAAATAATTAAAATTTTAATTATTCATTCGATTTGTAGCACCCTAGATGTGTTTATTTGGTAATATTTAAAATAAACGTTGTTAGTTATTGTTGAACATTAATTTTCTACCCCAGAAGAAGCACTCCCAAACGATATTTTTCTATAGCATAGATAAGAACGTGAAGAATACAATTATATTCAAATCTTATCACAATAATTGCTACCTGCAAATGATATTTTTTTATATCAACAGTTTGTTACAAAATTGCATAAAAAAACTACTTTTATACTTGTAACATATTTCTTTTCAAACACAACTTATCTTTTAAGTGAGTTTTCACTGCTCCTCGTCAGAGAAGGCAGAGTAGTAAAATTATTGGAAAGGATAATAAATTGATCTTGTTAGGACTGTTGAAGAAGTCACTTGATTTATCATCAAGAACAAAAGCTAAGAGCTCTCCATATGAAGTGGTACTTCCCCTAATTGTTCAAGTTATAAACTTTAATCGACGACGAGAAAAATGCTAATAAAGTTATAAAATATTTCATATTTTCAGGTTACAATTATCTTAATATTACCCTTTAGAGATAATAATTTATTCGCAAAATCTTATTCATTACTCTACCCAACTTTAATCATCTACTGTGTTATTATTTTCCCGTTTTGCCGCATCCTGCTTGGTAAATTTACTTCAAGTTATATCCTATTAGGCACTATAATCCCCCTTTGTAATTTCAGAGATATGTAAGTGCATACCTGCGTTGGAAGGTTGAGATAAATGCGAATTTTGATAGTTCCCGTACGTCGGCTTCCACAATAAGCTTAAGATAACAAGCTTTGGCAAATAAAACATCTGCCACTGAGGGATAAAGAACGGTTTCTAGTATATCGAGAAATCGATACCAACATTACTGTTTTATTCTGTGAACCATCTCAATCGTACTTTACTTCCATGTAACTCAAATATGTACAAAACTAACAGCTTAATGTGTTTACTAGGTACAGAATATACTACAAATTTTCTTGAATTTAGGGTTTTCCAACAAAAATCGAAAGACGAATATCATAGTAAGCATATTATACAGGGCGTTTCAGTGTGTTTAATGTGAATTTTCTCTTTAATGTAATGTTACTTATCAATATACAAGACATCTAAATCAAAAAATAATTCAAACATTGGTAGTATTGTGAAAACCATTTCAACATTCAGTACGATTCATTTTGAAGCCACAAATTGTTTGGTATTCATTTAACTTTTATTTGATAATTCAATAAACATAATTAATAATTTTATTTTGGAAAATGGAAATATAATCAATTTAAAGCAGGTATGTGTACGTGCTGGAGTTGCACTAGCTCTGTTGGAGTCTCTCTGATGTTCTGGGATGACAGTAACGCTGTCGTCGGATATTTGTGTCCTGCAAGCACAGTAACAGAGGATATGTATGAAATCATCGTCGTCGTGTCTGCATAGTCTGTACCTCGCGATATTACACAAACCAACACTTCAACAAGTAATTCCTATATCTTCCTCAAAAGAAAAAGAACATTTACCCCTGATCTCATACCACAGATACTACCCGCCCCTGAGTCCTCGTCAGTCTTGGACCCGTCAATGATCCAGACGAGCCTATTCGAGACTTAAGCATCAGGATTGACAAGCCAAAAGCATTTCCACTCTGAAACTGTGAAAAATATATCTGTTTCTACTAATTCCTTGCAGACAATCGTGTGTGCTCCATTCTGATCCTTCCTCCTCCATATATGAGACTTCAACTACAAGGTGTTGATTTGGAAGTGACAAAAGAGCCTCCAAAACCTAATCCCAGCTCTACACAGCCACACAGTGACTTTAGAATTAAGCTCCATATCTTGTCAAACAGCCTCTTGCAGTTTCAGAAGCACCTTGAGGTTTCAAAGGCGATTTTCCTGAAATAAATATGATAGGCATGCCTAAATATTCCTCCCTCAATGAGCATTCGGATTATCGAACGCAAAGCTTCACAGCAGTAGAGAAATTTATCCACCCTCTGTACATCCTCAGACCACAGTTATCCCAACCGTGGTTTTACTGAGGGTGATATAACAACAATATAGCCCCTGTCCACCTGATTACGGTAGAAGATGGGCTAGGTCTTTCTGCCGCCCTCTGGATGGAGTCATAAGAGTTGTTATATGCTCCGGCTATGGTCAAGAAGCAATAGCAATAGCGAGCTCCTTCTGACTGACAGTATATTTTGTATACTATAGAATGCAAATAGATTTACCTGATCGGTGGATGTGCTGTGAAGTTATAATGCAGATGATGGACGATGTGTTCTGACAGTTGTTATAGAAGGGCCGGAAGAATTACCATCCTTTTTTGCACTCTTGAAAGGGGAAGTCTATGATTCGACCATGCGTGACTACCTTTGACGTACTTTTCCAATTAATACCTGAATGTTCTATGTAGAAAGATGACTAGATGATGGTTTAGGACGATTCCAGGGAAGTTATGATCAGCTAAGGGCAAATGCCTCTTTGATGGCACCATCAAGAAGTCTGGGAGCACTTCATTGTTTATTTTCGTTATCTTGATCTTATCTTATCTATATCTTATCGTTATCTTGAGTTTGATTTGTAGAACAAGACTCTTGAACTGACGATGTGGTCTTTTGTATTGGTCCCAAACAAGCTTCAGTTTTGAATGTAGAGCTTTTTTAAGGTTTGTTTCGGGAGTCTAGTTCCAGCAAGGGACTCTCTCTTCTCTTCTGTGTTTTTTTTTTCTATCTGGGAGACGATGCAAGGCGTTGAGCATACTCCAGAGTTTCGGATAGTCTTTCTAATAAAATGGTATGGAGATATTTTAAAATTACTCTATTATTCCAATTCACTTTCTATAAAGAAAGTTTTCACAGCAAGGTAGTATTTTCGTAACAAAAGAAGATTTTATAAAGAGAAATTTATTCCCTCCCAGTGTGATCTTGTCGGTTACGCCATGACATCCGAAATCCCTATGTCTAATCACAGTGTATTAAACATAAAACTGATCCAACTGGCACACAGATACAACATTGTGCGTGTACAATGTATCGTTAACCCATTAACGTCAACGATGAACGTAATTTGGCTGACACGACGCTAATCCCAATAAAGTCCATTACGCAAAAATCCGTTTTAAAGTTCTATTAGCCCGATGGCATTCTATAATCCGATGATATATCGCTTCCGACCAGGCGAATCAGCTTTTGTAGTTCTCATTAAAACAAACCAATTTAGTTGAAACTGGCGTGGCTGGAAATATTAGGAAATTAAATCTCAGAGGCACTGCCGTGCGAAGTCGATAAACTGAAGGCAGCGTAAATTCATTTCCATCGGTGTGACAGCTTTTGGGAAGCAACGAACGCCCAAGTTTCAATAACAGAGATGTGCACGGTATTCGGTCACGCGCTATTGGAATAAATAATAATTCTCTAAATAATGTTGGGAAGAGATTTGTGTGAGAAAAACATGAGATGTTTAGATTATAGAGAATATTAAGATGTTATTTAAAACTCCCACAAGAAATAAATCGATTGAAATAATTACGTAAACATAATTTTTTTTTTGTATTAATAATTAGCCAGTTGCTTTTTTACCAGTTAACCGATTTCTTTTTAATTCAGTAAACAGATCGTTGGTAACCAACAGCACATACGAAAGAAAATATCAAATCAATATCAAGTTTGAAGTCTTGGAGAGGAGAGCATTTTTGGTTTTTCAAAAATTAAACATCATTCTTTACGTTAAGAAATTATTAAAGAATCTTACAAAAATGCATTCGTGTCAGTAAGTCAGTCGGTTTCCGAAAATAAAACACACGAATGTTTTATGATTGTTTTGCATTCAAAGTCCTATAAATTATTTCCATTACTTATTTATAAATTTTACAGTGTTGTAAATAAATCAATCTAATTAAAGGTCATTATTCACTAGATTATAATGCTCTCAAATGTCATAAGTTTCCCACTTTTTTCTCGCAGTGAACATTATTAAGTTAGAACAAGGAAATTTGTAAGACTCTAATGATCTCACATGTTAAGGAGTTTAATTTCTTGAAAAATGCAAATAAAAAAGTGAAGATCAATTTTTAGGTTTTACTCAAAACTTTCATGACTTTCTTTGTACCTAGGTGCACTTTGTTACAAAAAAGGAAAAAATATACTTGATCGAAATAGGTTAGGTGTAGCGAAAGACTTTTTCAAATCCATTTTCACTACTTCTACCGCAAAGAAGTACACAGCAGGTGGAGAATATATTGATTTGTTATTATTCAACATTTATCAAAATGGACCAATTAGTTAATTACCTCAAGTCTAACTCAAATTTACAACCTTATTAAAATCAGCATAATATGAGTATAAGCACGTAACAATTATCTATAGAATTATTTAAAATCGCGTTTTACAATATAATTAATCTTGTAACAGTTGTCGAAGTAATTAAGTTAAGTTAACAATAATTGCCCATTAACTACCGTCATTTACAATTAAAGACTAAAAACACCACAAGTAGTGACGAACGAATATCGGATGTGTATAAAACAATATCCTTTATTTTACTGATCGTAAAAAGTTGAGTATTAGTAATGTTTTCAAGTATTAATAACATTTATCGATTTGCCAGTATAAATACAGGGTGTTTCAGAAATGAGTACCGAACTTTTAATTCATTTAATACATTTAATTAATAACACCAAAAACTTGTGTATATACATAATTTTTTTTGAAACTAAATTTTTGTTGCCTGGCACTGGAGGATAAGTCAAAACGCTTTGTTGAAGTAACAATAAACAGAAAGAAGCAAAACAGGGTTTAAAATTTCTAGTTTTAAAATTACACCGATGCATTCCTTTATCTAAAAACGCAGATGCATTCAATATCCTTAAATCCAATGTGAAAGAGGAAATACTGCTCTGATTTGAATCCATGTAACTGAGGACTTTAATATTTATCTTAAAAATGTTATTTAGATAGGTACCTATCTTTAAAACATAAGGAATAAATATCAAGATATTTGTCGGGTGATACAACTTATGTAATATACATAAAATTAAAAGGAATATGGTTGCTTTATTGAAAATAAATTGAAAACTTGAAAAGATGCCAGTCTATATTGATGAATTACTTAAATTGAAGTTTACGCAGTTGTAGAATCTGACAAATCCGATATTAAATGAGACATCTTACTTGAAGAGTGATCAGTTACAATCGCTGCAGATTATCTTTTAAATTCTTATCTGCAAATAGTCTTCTAGCTTTAAATACAATTAGACTCATATTAGTTTCTCATTGATTATTAGGAGCTACTTCAAATATGAATACGTATTATTTTTAGTTTAATTAGTAATAAACTTATTTTCTGCAGTTATTTAGTTGCAGCATATTATAGTTTTATTCTTTCCTATTTATTTAAACATTCTTTCACGTGCAAAAAAAAGAGTTACGTTGTCTTTATAAAATTATGGAAGAAAATAAACAAGCAAGATTTAATCTCAAATCCTATTCACAGTTTTGAAAACAAAACATTGCATTGTCTAATGAAGTGCAAGAAATATTGATATGTATTTTTAATTTGCCTGTTTCTTAGTGCAATATATTTGGTTTCATACAATTAAGGGCAAAATATCCAAAATAAAACAGATTTTTTTTATTTCAGTCTTACAATTATTGTTTCCAAAACGTTTAAAAACCTGAAATAAATTACACAAATACATTTAATTCACAGTAATCATATAATCGATATTAGATAATTACGAGTAATATTTGACCAAGAAACATACTGCTAAAAAAAGTCCAGTCTTGAGAATTGAAACATAGTTTTGCTTGATTCGTAAGAAGTTTCTGTAATAATTATTATAAATACACATTAATTATCCAGTTTTGTCTTAATAATATTGTGAAACTAGTGTTGACTTTTCACGCGAGTAGGACGGTTTGGTGACACACTATGCTTTTTTAAAGCTGCAAAAATATGAAATTCTACTTATGATCCAGTTATTTTATTTTGAGATTCATCATAAAATGTCCTTGCGTGCGAAAAGTACAGTTTTCATAGGCTGTCTGCAATGAATCATTTTTATAAATTACATTACGGTAGAGCATCTTAAACTATTTTATTAACGTAAAGTATGACTTAAAAGAATACTAGAAATTTATAGCAGCTATTTTTAGTTACATTTCAAATAATTCACGTCGTTAAAAACGTATTTATTTTAATGTGCAATTGAAAAATGAAATAGTGGAATCGTCGATGACAAAGAAAAATATAGATACAAACAATAAGAATCTACAGGATGTCAGATATTCTGCCAAAGGTTACTTCATTTGGCCGCCCTTGAAGTTGGCTAAAAGTTAGATCAGACTTTTTGTCTAATTTAGGCTAAATTTGATATACTATAATCTTGCAAATATATGCTACAGTAATTGGAGGAATTACGTTTGCTTTAAACACAATTTTATTTAAATTGGATAAAGCGTCTTAGAGATAATTCGAAAAATAATTTGTCAATTTTGACACCACCTAGCGGATAGAAGGAAGTTTAGATAAATCATTTTATTTTACTCAAACAATCCATGATAGTTTCATCATTTACTTTATAAGAATCATTTGTATATCTGGAACATTATTTTTAGTCGTATTCGTTAATTAAAATCTAATTCAAGGAATTTATCCAGTTTTCCACTAATACTACTGCAGCATAGCATAAAATATGATTTTTGCAGTTAAATACACGTTGAAGAACAATAAAATTTCGACTGATAAAAAAGGATTATTTGAAGGCAGAGTTTGCTTTATCTTCCCTTTGAGAATTCAAAACATATAAAGCTCAGGAATCTCATATTTCGATGCAGAGGTGTATTTTCGTTAGAGTTAAACAGTATAGATGTTACCATTTTATGTGACTTAATTTCATGTCACAAAAGATTTCGAGAAACGTTTTATCAGTTCGGTAAACCCTTACATCAGATAAAATATTAAATATGACAGATTACTTCCTTTGTCCCATCAGATATCAACTGTTCGATTAGAATTACAGAAGTAGGTTACGTGTTTAATTCGATTCCTTAAAATAGTGGTTAACTATAGCGTTTTCTGTCCCTTACATTAAAAAGGCATGGTATTTCCCTGAACGGTGTCTAAGCTTTTAACTAGAATAATTCTTGGAATAAGAAAGAAATATTAATTTGTGGAAATCCTCAATAAAATAGGCATTTGGAACTTAAATCGATAGTTTGTTAGAGTGTGGACAATTCTATGAATGTGTCAAGAATTATAAAAATTAAATTTTACCTGAGAATACTAAAGAATTATTAAATATATTCTATATATATATATGATTTTCACCACGTCATTTTTTAAGCTTCCTTGAATGAAAATAAACCAATTTGGATCAAGTTACCATATTTTGTTTCCGTAAAAAGTCAGAAACCTTTTATTTCCGAACAAAATTCACAAGCACAGGAAACTTATTCTGAGGAAGTAGTACGAGATGCTTAATAAAACAAATGAAATGATGTCAAAATATATAATAGTACAGAGATGTGGAATTAATTGAAGCAAACTTCGCCCTTCATGCCTTACATCTGAATAAACTACAGGGATTACCGTCGCTACCTTCATTCAATTTTAATCGCACCCTTCCTCAGGGTATCCACCCTTACAACTTCAGTAAATATTTATAATTAATTGTACCCATTAATTATTTTCAAGATTCCAGCCAAATTCAGCGTAATTTCAATATGAGTTTCGCCATATTTTAACATAAACATAATTAACTTCTTTAGCAATCGATCATCTTAAAGTACTTCGTTTCCAGTTATTAAAATTTAAACAGACTTATAGCTGAATGGATACAGTTATATTCTGTTTTATTTGAGCATAAAATATATACCAAATATACTATAATAGATAGAGTTTCTTTAGAATAAAAACATGTTTTTTCCTTTGCATCACTCACAACAAAATTGTAAGCAAATTCGTTCAAGAGAGCAGGTATTTTTCTCGGTTCTGTTAATCCAATTAATTTACTGTGTCCCAAAGCGACATCTATGGAAAAATTATTGTATCAAATAAAATCTTGCAAAGCGTTTTAAAATTTTATAAAGTTAAGTAATTTTGTTTGCTCATTTTGGTCGCAGAAAACTGTGGAAGCTCCATGTATACAGAATATTGGGACACGCTGTATAACCCGACCTTTTTTGTCAGTTGCGTAATCGGAAAATACGCCGCACAATACGTAGGAATAAACAAATTTGGAAATACAGGAAAAAAATTGCTGCTTCCGAAACCCGAATTATATACCGGACACTGCGGTCGCAGTTCTGCTGTAATGTTGTTGAAAGTGGTGACCTCACATCACAAAAACGCCACGGAAATTCGCTCGCAACAGTACCCGAAAACTACATTGACGAATTAAATCAAATTGTAGCAACACAGCCTATCAAACTTTGTATTTAATTGAATGTACCTGTGCCAGCAATTTAATAAAATTTACTTCGCATCAACATCTAAAATGACATCCACCATTATTGTTACAAAACTATCAGATAGGCCGCAGGTGTATTTTAATAACTGTATAACTGTACCATACAAAATATAAATATAAATCACAAAGAATCATTCCAAATTTATTTGTTGAATTTTGATTTTCTGGTAATACTATGTTTTGTTTGTTATAAAATTTCCATATATTTATTACATGTATAATTATGTATATTATTAAACTTTCACTGTGTAATTCACCATTATTTTTAGTTTTTAGTACAACAAACCGCTTTTACTAATATATAGGGGGTTAATGAACCATGACCACATGTCCGTTATGTCAAAATAAGGTAAATATACGGATTTGAGTTGAGTAAAAAGTAATCTTAAAATCTGACATACTTCAACATTACAAGGAGTCACCTTTTGACAACTGCTGCAATACGATGTCGCAGTTGACCGATGTCTCGAACCGGCCCACATGTTCACTGAAAACTGTTGCTGAAAGGTACCGCGACGTATTTCATGTGGATTTTCGATAGTCCAGTGGTGAGTATTGTAGACGTTACGTACACCATTTTGACTGAAACAAGCTTCATCTGTAACAAGTATTTGCGCTGTAAATTGAGGATTTCTTGCATGTTCCTGAAGCAAAAACCTCGACGTAGCGGAAAATCCTCAGGAGTAAGCGCTTGAACTCGTTGAATATGAAATGGGTACAACTGTGCTTCTCGTAATGTCCTCCACATGACAGGATGCGAAATATTTACTTGCTGTGTGGTATTTCTGGTGCTACGATGCGGATCTTCTTCGACGAGATCTAAAATTATTTCCTCGACATTTAAGATTCTTAGTGGTCGCCTAATGTATTACAAACTGACTTTTGAATACAGTCTGGCTTCATAAGAAACCTACAAACTCGTAAAAAATGTTACAGAATTTTTTGTAAGTACTTGCTGCGATAAAATACATGTATTTCAGCAGTTCCAAAACAGTTTTAAACTCAGTTTTTGCTCTTTTTTCACCCCTTTTAATTTTTGACGTAAGTTCAATAACACCCTGTATACTTTTCTAAACTTAAATATATAGTATAATAATCGACTAAGAGTGTAGAGATATTGATTAAATATAAACTTTGAGGGTGATTCCGTTTGAATGAAATTGCACTTAGAAATAATGAAATAACAGCGAACAACTTCAAGTGTCGTATAAGGTATATACAAAGAGAATCAAGAGGTAACACTATACCCAACTTTTGGTTTCAACAGTCTCAAATGTGTGAGTGGGTAGTTATTAAACAGTATTGATTTTACTCAGTGCCTTCTCCTATATTTATCTAAAAAGAAACCATGTCCGGTTATCTAAATACCCAGTCGTGTTTTTATAGAATTATTTCTAAAATTCAGTCTTAAACGTAATTCCTTCAAAAGGGAATGTCAAGCCGTTGAAGGGATATTACTCAGCTAAAGATAAACAAAAAGAGTGATATAAACTATGGTCTGGAAATACACCGTTCTCGAGATATTTTTTTTATTAATTTTTCATGAACGCGTAAGGGCAGCTTTATAAAATTTTATGGGATAATACTAACATTTAGTACTTGCAAAATCATGCTAGTAATTCTGTATTTCAATGGACAGTGTTGTAGATATGGGAAGATCAGTCAATTTTTTAACTAAATCTTAACAGGGTTATATAGAAACAATAACAAATAAAATATGTAAAAATATGGTAGGACATTATTTCTAGTAGTAAATTAAAAAGAAAAATAATAAAAAATTTTGACAGTTACTGTTGGTTTTCGAAGTGTTTGTCATCATATTTAGTGAATAAAATATTTTCAAATGAGAAAGCACAGATATATTAGTAGCACTGGCGACTTCGCCATTTATTACACTCAGCGTTAAGCGTTAATTTCATAGCTTGGAGTTTACTTTTAAATACAATAACTTTGTTTTGTTAAATACTGCCTGTTTTTATAACATTTAATTGTTTCATATAAGTTATATTACGTCTCTTTAACGTTCTATTGAAAATTCGTGTAACTTATAACCTTATATTTTCAAACCTTTAACGCGATATCAACCAAAATTACGTAATTTTACCGATTTTTCAACAATTATTTTCTCACTACACGCATATACATATTCATAACTTTTATATTTACTTAATAATAATGAATAAATTACGTCTATTCTTCTTTTTTGTGAGAAAAAGGAACCCTAGACGAAATTTTGCCAGGCAAAATTTCAATTTAAAACTATATAGTCAACATCAAAATATATATTAACCAAAATGTATCTAAAATACATATAACAGAGTAATAAAAGGGACCATCACTAACGAAACTGCTATTTTATTAAATGGTATTAACTTTTTATGGATTTTCACAAATCGCAACAATAAATTTAACCCACAAGTAAGTGGCTTCAGTTATCTCACTGTTTTCAGTACCGGCATAGTCTAGATGAAAAAATAAAGCGGCAGATTTCTTTTCAAAAAGATTGCTTTCGTAATTCATTTCTGAGAAGCTACTATACTGTCTCGCTTCGGATGGATTTATTCACCGTCTATATCCAAATATTTCGATCGATACAGTTTTATAGGGCAAGAAAATAAAAAGTTCAAAGGCCATAAGGATAGAGTAGAATATAGAGGATGGATGAATTATGTTTTTATAAATATATTTTAAAAGATTTGCCACTTCATCATTTCTTTTTACTTTCGATTGTTTTATAAACAAAACAAGGGTACAAAATATTTTGTTTCGAACTATCTTCTTTTTATTTTTCTAACAGCTATAAACAAATTTATAATAGATACTAGATTCCGACAGACATTCCCATAATTCCGGCTTAGATATAATTCGTTAACAGAGAGATAGATTTGCATTGGCGTTTCATTGCGAATAAATTCAGTGACGGCCGCTCACGTATTGAATGATTTACACAATATAATTCATTGTGTTTGTCTACATATCATCTTGCCGTGCCCGAACGACGTCACTGAGCCACAACAACGCCCAAAGGGAAATGTTTGGTTTACTTTTTAGCCTTTCTACTCTATTTGAAAGGTTTCAAGCCAATTCAAACAAATTTTTGGTATCGAAGAACATTATTTGACTTAATTAAACACTAAGATTTAAAAAATAATAATAGAATTATCCTTAAAATTACTGCTCTTATATTATTACGTACTCAAAAACTTACATCGATTTGAACTTTGACGTAGACGTGTTATCAACTTTTACAATCTTTTCGTTTATTTCCGTTCCACATAACTTTATCCTATCCATTAATCAGCATAATGTAGAGAGCATTAATTTAATCAGTCATATTGCACGCATTCAATTCATCTCCTTATCTTATCTAATCCAAAAACCAGTATATGTAAATTAATTCCGAATGCTTTCAAACGGAATATATTATCTGGTTTCGGGGGCAAGTTTCACCATCTATACCAATTTACTATTCCATCACAAACGTCAATCCAACTATGAAATCTAAAATTTGTTATGCAAATGTTTAAAAGGTCATAAGTACGAAAATCCTGACGTAACCGAGCTGAAATAATTTAGGTAACAGCTATAATTACTTCCATCGATTTTAGAACCGCCTCTCTGGTATTTTCGTGAATGTCTTCATTAAAGTATTACGCCTCGTAAAGGTTACAACAAACTTCTGAAGAGTCGTTCAAGTTTGAGAAAGACAAATGGGGATCATTTTACAGGAAATTCTTATTGCTAAAAATAGATGGATTCGAATTCGAAAAGGTTTCAAAAACGGACTTGTAGTTCTAATAATAAATATATATAATATACGGGGTGAGTCGGGAAACTCCACGTCAAGATAATAAGAAAAAACTCAACTATTATTAAACGATTTTATTTTGTTCTCTAGTTACACAGGATGTTAGCAGTTGACTGCCTTAATTTTAACAGACGATAGAATACATTAAAATAAACAAAAAAACCTTGTATGACATGGGTCCTAAACTCAACCATTTCCGAAAAAAACATTATCAAAATCTCCAACTTAATGTACAAAAGTTCGATTAATTAAGGAATATTGACATAACTGCGTACATAGAATACCATAAAATACAATGTTTATCACTTTTTTAAACTTCTTTATTCTAAAAAATAATTGGCGTAATAAATTTAAAATTCGTTAAAGTTCATATCGAGCAATGCGACAACGGCGCGGCGGATAACTCGAGGTACTAAGGTGTCCAGTAATACGCAGTTCAGTTGGTATCTGGAATTGGACCGTGTCTGAATGTTTTTTGCTACCACTATTTCCTTTCCCAAAAATGGAACATTTTGAGCATATGTTGTAGTTTGTTTTGTATTTGTACATTTAAAAATTACTGAATTTTGCTTTTTGGTAAGTACCTAAATTATTTTTAACACTTATAATTATTTGGATTACGTGAATCTTTAGGTACTTTAATTGCATACATATTTTTTAAATTCATAACTTGATTAAAAGTTAAGTTCCCGTTTTACGATGACTAAAATTCGAGCTAAAATTTAAGCACACACAACTTCATCTTCGTACTACAAAACCGATACATTTTATTTTATTTATTTAAAAACTGGAAAACAATTGTCTTGAAATTTACTAAATATTTCACAATAATAGTTTACATTTTTTCCGTAGGACGAGTCTGCCGCGTGCACACGGTATACATCAGCTGTGTAGCGTTAGGTTAAGCACACATTGTGATGAAGCTCCCCAATACCAATACTCGCTGTATTTTGAAAATTGTTAATCTTACGTCCCTGTATAACAACATTTGAGTTTTTTCTTATTTTTTGACTTGTAGACGTTTGTACGATCAAAGCCTTACAAAATTTAGAGTATACAATATTATGCATTGTGACGTCATTTAGTGTGACTGAGAATACAATCTTCCTTTCGGCTGTATATCATTTAATGTACAGTTTCTATGCCGACCATATGCAACCTAATCAAAAGAAAGACACATGAGGAGGGCCTCTAGTGAATTCGGCTGTTTCTCGACTCTTGTTACTATGTCCATGCTGTGTCCCTGTCATTTATCTTCTCGATTATCGATCGTTCCAAATGACGTCATGAAACGGCAGCAAATACCTATTTAAAACATTTATTTTACGCGTCTACTTTAAATAATTAATTAAAAAATTCTAAGAGATTTTTAATATTTTCGCAACATAGTTGTACGAAGTGCTAGATTATTTCTAAACATCAAAAAATAATTATAATTTGTTCATGAATTTTCTGCTTTTATAAAATCCATGTTGGCTGTTCATTTTTCAGTCCTGTTCAATTTAACCTCTACAACACTTCTGTCTTTTTGTTTTCTTAAAAAAAAACTACGTACTAGGGATTTACTGAGGACGCTACATTCCTTTAAATATGATCTCCTGAAATTCTTTTCATCCAGATATCTGCTAAACAGTAGTAAGTAAGATAGTGAGATTTAAAATTGAGTATAAAATAATATCTATATTTTAGATAAAGACGTCTCAACCTGGGGATTTTGTTAATAAATATTGCTCTGACTTTTTCTTTTGCTGATGTTTCAAGAGTTTGACCAAAGGGAAATTTGTAAATAAGTTGGGATAAGTTGTAAAAATTCATTTTGCATTTGGAATTTTGTAATTGAAGCAAAGTCGGACTGTCAAAATTATTAACATATAAAATTTTGTGATTACTGGGTCATCGATTATTTAGTATCGACTCACAGAAAATATATGTCACGTTATTATTTCATTCTTACTAAAAAATGCATCATATATATTTATTTATTCATAAATACCGTATTTACAGCGATCTCACGGAAAGTTTTTTAACGTTTTTGCAATGATTTTAAAACCCTGTTTTCACACATGCTATTCTTAACTAATGGCCTACAAAGAAAAGCAAAGAAGTCATAGAGTTGCATTTAATTTTTTTGAGGAAATGGTTTATGGCATTATTTTGAAAAACACCTCATCGTTGAGCATACAAATTAACTTTTGATTTGTTTATTATAAAAATAAATCCCATTAAAGAGCCCTTTAAATAAGCCACAGTTTGTTAAATTCAGAAAAGGCAAACACATCATTTAAAAGAATTTTTGTTACGATTACTGTAATAGAATATTTGACTGGCAAAAAATATATGCCATAAGAGCCTCCTTATAAGCTAGATATATTTTTACCCAAAAAGGGCAACTAAATGCTTAAATGATAATAATATTATTGACATTTGCAATAATGTAGGAAAACATACCAAATTGGATTTCTATTAATATTTTTAAAATTCGACAATTAAGAGATAAACTTTTTATGAAATTTGTAAAAAACTAGAGAGGAATATTCCACTATATTAATTACAGAAATACAGAACGAAAACATAACACTCCCTGTTATCATTTCATTTATGGTTAATTTATTGTCGAACTCATTATAATTGTATTATTGTAAATTAATTTATGCATTTCAAATTAATATTAACCTGCATAGTATATTCAAATGTTGTTATTACAAAAGTTTAAAATCAAATACCGCATATTCAATTTTATTCACGACAAAATGCAGTATTAACCTTTAAATTTTCATATACCTAAATATAACTTGATAAAACTGGGGTAACTAATCCGTTCATTCTATTAGTTGATTTGTCAAGCCGGAAGTACTGAATTCAAGTGCATTTCACTGCCTGTGATCACTAAATGGCTTCGAACTAGTTACCGTTTGATTGCAAAAACGAAAATGGTACTAGAAACAAAGCAACCGCTTTGTGTAAACCACGCTTTGTTCTATTAACGTAATTAATATATGTACATATATATAACATAAAGTTTTCCTAACCACTCTGAAATCATGGATTTAAACGTAATTATTATTTGGTCCACAGATTAAAAATTGATTGGGCAAATTTCATTAATAAATTCCTGAAATTGCTTCAAATTGGTCGGAACATATGAAAATATTGTTTGTTTATAAATTTGTATATGCAATATACATTTTGTATCTTTTTATTTCAATAAGTAGTGTAGATATGTAATTTTTCTTTTTCCATTTCTGAGAAATATTAATTAGGTAATTTTCCTCTAGACTTTCTGCTACAGACTAGAAAACAGTAATGTTTATACAGGGTGTTCTGAAAGTCCATCAGGAAACTTCGGGAGGTGATTCTATGAATTAAAATAATAGCAGTATGTAATGAAATTTTTTTTTTCGAATTGTCAATTTGCAAGTTAATAGTTCATTTTTTTTATTTTTCTATTTAAATAACTTATTTAATTCATGTTCGATTAGTCCTTCATTTGGCACATCCACTAAGTAGATGAAGCTCTGTTGGACCAGTCAGGGAAAAGTTTGATTATGCGGCGCTAAAGGGCACTTTACCTAGAACTCAACATTTGTTTTGTTCATAACTTTTTTCTCTTGCTACAATCACAGAAATTTAAACATTATTGAAAAGAGAAAAAATTTTATGTACTGTTTGTTCAAGCCGATAAATGTAACCGTTTACCAGGAAATCGTTATTGAAGTGTTATTAAACATCAAATTTTTGATCATTCTTTGGTGTTACGAATTATAACAAAAATTGTTTAAAGCAGATATGTTTGATTTTTCACCATAATTTTTTTTTTTTCGGCTGTGTAATAACGTTGTGGAAAAATAAGCTGAAGATAATGAATTTACTAATAATGTTTTATTTACTAACAAAGCTGGTTTTACAAGAAATGGTATTACAGCATGGCAACTTGATTAATTGCAGAAAGAATTATCAAAATTTTGACGTTTAATAACACTTTAATAGCGATTTCTTGCTAAACGGTTACATTTATCGACTTGAATTAATACTAATTTTTTTTTATATTATTTTTCTCTTCAATAATGTTTAAATTTCTGTGATGTCCAGCAAGATAAAAAAGTTATGAACAAAACAAATTTTGAGTTCTAAGTAAGGTGCCCTCTAGCGGCTCATAATGAAACTTTTGTCTGACTAGTCCAATAGAGCTTCATCTACTTAGTGGGTGTGCCAAATGAGAGACTAATCGAACTTGAATAAGTTATTAAAATATAGAAATAAAAAAAAATTAACTTTGACAAGCTGTAACTTGCAAACAATTGACAATTCGAAATCAATTTTCATTACATAATGTTACTATTTTAATCTGTAGAAACACCTCCCGGAGTTTTCTGATGGACTTTCAGAACACCCTGTATATTTTAGCTATTCTTAATGATGTACTTAGTTTTAAAAATTAGAGTGTCTCTAGCTAATGTCAAATAGGTGATCCGTATCGATAATATAGTTTTCCAAAGAAATTAAACATTTTTTGACGTTTTGCTGCTGTCTCAAACGGGTATAAATTTGAAATCATTTACTGTTATCGTTACTCTTATTGTTACTGTTATTGTTACCGTTACTGTTACTGATTCTGTTACTGTTGCAGTTGCTGTTGCTGTTGCTGCTATTGTTGCAGTTACTGTTACTTTAACGTTAATGTTACTGTTACTGTTATTTTGATGTTATTAATATCATTATCGTTATTATTGTTATTGTTATTATTATTTGCTTAAAAAATCTGATTTAATTAATTTTATTGAAATTCGAGGTTTACTGAAATTTGTAAAGGTGTATTCTTTAATTTGTAAAAATAACGTATATTTAGCAACAAAAATGATGTATCAAAACTACAAAATTGTTTCATATGGTTGTAACTACTGTTATTGTATTAAAAATCGATACATGAAATAACACGTTATACAATAATGCCATATACGTTATTTTGAACAGAAAATATTCTAAATTCCATGGTGATTTTCATTAAAATTAATTTTTTCAAAAACTATGTTCTAGGACAATGTTTCATTTAAAATGAATAATTGTTTTATTTATTTGAAACAAAAATGTTAAGACCTATAATTTTCTCTTTATATGGACCAATATAAGCACTGCTTTATCTTTTATAGCAGAGTAATAAATATTGTCGTAAATGTTCAAATCATCAAGTGAAAATCCCTCCCTTAGAGATCTCAATTAGGCAGCACCCTTGTATTGGTTCAAACACTATGTTTCATCAACATATTATATTAAGTGGGGATTACAATTCAGTCGTGAAACTCATAATAAATTTATTAGACTTGATTGGCACCCACCATATTGAAAACTTAATTTTCGATGTTTCCCGCTATTACGTACGCTCTTATATATACAAAATTTGATAGAATTTACACTTGTTGCGGTTAGTTTTTTAAGGTGCAATGCAAGAAAAGTTAATATCAAAGTATTGAAAATCCAGAAAATTTTCCAATGCTTTGTAACTGGAGTTTTAACTTTCCGTAAAAGTATTTTTAATAAATTAATACTACACTACAGGTTCTAAGTAATTCAAATGTGTTCTGGAGAGCATCTAATTTCTCTAAGAACTCGCATAAACTAAAACTCTATAAAGCTGCTATTAAAAAAAATAATAAAGCAAATCTTTACCATTTTTGAAGCAAAACCTCGAAAATTGTTACACATACACAATGTCTCAATGCAACCAAATTACCAACGCGATACTCATTACCGGCAGCTTGTCGTGCAGCCGAACAGTCTGTGGTTTTAGGTTATCTGAAAGGGTTACGTGGCAACTCGGGAGAAAGTGCGGTACGAGTTCCTCAACAGGCACTAGATAAGTGTGGATTCGGCGACACGAAGCCCAAGTCTTGCGTACATATACTGACACAATGTTCACCCAAAAGCTATCCGACGCTACTGGTTTACAGTCGGTGGGAAATGCAGGATAATCGATATTTTATTTCAAATATTCAGGAGAAAGTATAGCATCGTCGGGTCACCAAAACAAAACTAACGGACATTTCATCGGGACGATGAGTTAAGAGCAAACAATGGTTACGCGTTTGGCATACGGCGTGTGGGATGTAATATAGAAATTGGCGAATGCGGCGGTACCAAAAAGTTTATTTATACGCGCTTTCAAATATGGTAATATATAATTCCATATTCACGTTGATATAAGTATTGATTTAGAGCCCTTAACAGGTCAGTAGCAGCTGCGAGAACTGGTACATAAGTTTTTAGAGCGCGGTGTCTCGATCAATGACTTTTAAGTGGAAGCGCCACAGATACACTGAGAAAATTATTATCTAATATTCTATTTAAACCGAACCGTTTAAATTTAAATCACTTAATTGGTTAGAACAATACATAACTTGTTATAGTTTTACATTTAAATTATTCAGTTTAAATTAAATAAGCGGAAACCTTACACATTTGATTTGGAACAATAATTTTATTTCTTTTATATTGACAATTAAATTTCGCTAAAATTAAAAATTATTAAAACAAGATTACATTAAAACACGACATGCCACCGGCTGTGATTCGTGTAATATTTCAGTAGATTCTATTTAATCAACTAGCAATCGCATTATCTCGAGCGTAGACGTAACGGTTTGTCGTTGTCCATTGTAAACGAATCATTATTAAATTCTTGAAGGGGTTGCCACCCCGTTTAGGGGGATGATCCTACATCCATGAATTTATTATCAAAAGATGTCCCCCTTGAAAGCAAAATCGACCTGTTTCAGGGTTTTCCGGAAAATATTTGGTGCACTGTTTTAATTGGGCCACCCCGTATAAGAATAGTCTTAGTGAGTCTCAATTTTTTTATTGTTTCATTTCCTATTATTAGATATTTGAGTTATTTATAATATTATGCCAGTGGCGGCTCGTGACATTGAGAATAGGTGAAGCATATTCAGTGATTAACTACAACGAAAAAAAAAACGCCGCAGGCGAAAATTTTCCAGGTCAAACGGCTTTAAATGAATCTGGAAATTTTTAGTTGCATTTGCAATATTATCGAAAAACTGACGCTCGCGAGAAGGATTTTCATTTAGATTTTATAAAAAAGAAAAATATTAGTCCGGCTTGTAGACTTCTGCGAACATTCACGCACACCGTACATGTATGTTCCAAAAAAACTTTGTGGTTACGACAGCCTCGCGTGCCGTTCCCAAAATTGTAAAATTCCTCCATATTCCACACGCCCCAATTTTCCACATGGAAAATGGAGTTTCCAATAAAATACATACTGGATCATACATAGGAAACATTTCTACAATAATTAAACAAAACAAATATTGACTAAGAACTGTTATAATCGTGCACTGGGCGCCTCGTCTTCAATATCCACGTCACTCGTTCCCCCACGCCGTAGTTTACTCCCGTGTTGGCCGCCTCGTTGTCAAGACAACCGCCGTAAACAACGCTTCGTTGAGAAGCGGAATACAGACTCATTTTGATCTGCATCTCTTGCGTATGCTACATACGTATAGTACGAGATTGATGTTCGCGCTCAACGAAGGCAATGATTTTTTAGAAGGCGTTTACCGCGTAACTATTCTGTCTTTCTGCGTATTAAACAAACAAAAACAATACATTTTCAATATAGAATTATACCTAAATTACAAAATTTATATAAAATTAAAAATAATTTTAAATTGCACAACCAGGCGCAAATTTTTGGTGAAGCGGTGCGTCACTTGCGTCACCTGACGAGCCGCCACTGTATTATGCATAAACTTTTTTTGTTCAATGTTCAATGGCTGTGCTGTTATAATTAATATAAAAAGTGTGAGTAGCTAAGTAAAAAGTAACAGGAATTTTCAAATTGTCCTTGTTGTATCTTCTATCAGAGAGTTCGTATGATATTTGGTGTTAAAAACCGAATTAATTCATTAAGGCAGTGAATCGTTCTAGTTATTAAAGAAGGCCTTTGGCGACAATTTATCAATGGTACAAATGTGTTCAGGTCAAGAAGACATCGAAGTTGAGACGAGATCTGGTCAAATGTGATGGTCCTTCAAACCATTTTCTTCGACTACGATGGAATAGTTCGTCACGAATTTTTATTGCCCAGTCGTACAGTTAACAAGGAATAGGTACTGCACAATTTACGTGAGGCAATTAGGAGAAAATGACAAGAACACAGGAGACAACTCGTTCTTGGCGAAACATAACACAGTTGCGATGCCGCAAGTGCCACAACCACTGTATTCTCTGGAAATAACTTATGTGACTTTTTGTGATCATGCCTAAAAAGGTGTTCAACTAGTAGTGTTTCTCAAATTAGAAACTACGTTGGCATAGGGGACTTCAAGTAAAGGCCGTATAAAAAGAAATATACTATTTTTAATCATTTTCCTAATTTTATCGCCCCTTATAACCGACACAAAAAGCCTTTATAATCAGGTAAATAAATAGTTTTAAAAATAATATAGGTATGATAAATTTACTGCACTGAACATTTAGGCTATTCGAAATTTCCAACTCCCTCTAAAGAATGACATAATCATAATCTCTATCCTAAAACGCGATTAAACTGTCACAATGAATGAATACGTGTGACGTGAATATGAGTTATAAATTAAATTAGTTTAACTATTCCCATCCTGTTAAATACCTACAGAACGGATTATACTTAACTAAAATGCTGTGTTAAAATAAAAAATATTCGAAAAAATTGTATTTTATTGAAATAATAATGTTCTTGTTTACAACTATCTACTGTATGATGACATTAAAGGCAAAATATGAATAGACCTATAATTTGCTAGATCATCCTGATTCACCACGTTTGGACATTTCAGAACTGGACAAATATTCGATAAATTAATATCTAAAAATTTTTAATGAACAAATAAATTTTAAATCCAATTAACGATGAAGGATAAAACATCTAGTAGATAAATAATTATCTACAATCATCAAATCGTCGTAGTGTTACGACGATTTATAAAATCAAGAAATATATAAATATTTTACCATTTATTGAACCTGTATTGTGATTTTAAAACCTATATTTACCACGACATATATGCATACGTATGCCAGATGTTATTCGTAGAAATTCGAAAAAAGTACAAAAATTTTCTTAACTTAAGAAAATTTACATACCACTACTTAATTTATTTAAAAAACAATTTGTAATAAATTAGAACTAGAATTTAAAAATAAAAAATTTTATGTTAAAAAGTAATATTATAATATATTTTAAAAATTTAGCTCTGGAATTTTTAATTAACAAAAAGAATAAAAATCTGACAGAAATATTATGGTACAAAATCATATCAATGACCTAGCAATGATGAGTATACACAGAAAGCTTATTTTTGACAACCATGAAGATTTTATTAATAAATTTATTAAAAAAATCCGAGATTATGTTTTACCTAATTTTCGTTGAATTTCTTTATTTTTTAGTTATTAATATTTTTATGTCTTTTTTTGTATTAAAAAGGTTTCATTAAAAATATTTCTAAAAAAATCAATTCACTATACCTATTTCTACCTATAATTTATATTTCTCCCATCCTCTCTCTCTTATCTTGCCCCCTCTAGCCCATTGGCTGGCGACGCCCTTGTTAACTGAAGTAAACCTCTAAGCCAGGATCATTAGTAACTTACCTGAAGAACAAAATTTGAGACGAAATAAATCTTCTAATCTCATATAGAAGACCGCTGTATGTCGGCCCCTTGTGATACGTCAATATATTCGTACATTCATTAAAAATACTAACAAATCCGTCAAATTTTCGTAATTTACTACTCAATTCAAAATTAATATTTTAAATTAATATTTATGACATACAAACTAATCTAAAAAGATAAAATTAATAACTTGTTGCAAAATTATTTATTATGAAGTGAAGATTTCATTTCATGCGATTAAAAATAAAATTTAATTAATTTATAGAAATCTCTACAGTGTCTTATAATAAGGCAAATGATTTATCAAAACCAACCAAAACCGGATGTTTATTTTGTAAATTAAATATGTTCAAGAATAAGTATTTATAAAATTAATTCTTATAGATCGCTTACTTGACCCGCCTCTATAACAGGCTTGTTTGTACAAATATTTGATATTTAAACCACTTAATGCATATATGGATAAAAAATGTGTATTCTTTAGCAAACATTTGAAATGTAAATCAACACAAATTCCAGCGTCACACGTATGTACGTTATTCAGGTACGAAGTTTCTATGTTTGGGTAACTTAACCCATGTTTGAATTAAAATTTCGGACTTTTTGGCAAATATTTGGACAAATACGAATATTTTCGGCCTTTTGTCGATAAATTGGTTCACATCAAAAGACGCGAATAATAATTTATCTAGCTTTTTTCAAATAATTAGTTTCTGTTTTGAAATGATGCGCAGTTATATCAATTATTTTTAAACCAATTTGTATCTTCTTTTTGCAGTTATCTAAATTAGAATATAACATGGGTACTAGGATGGCCCAAAATAAACGATTTTTTTTTGTCTCTTATGAAAATATATTAGTATATCATGTTTTAAGAGCCCCCTCAAAATATCAGCTAAAAAAAATTTTTTTAGATCGTTCAATATTTTTAAAAATTTCCAAAATCGTCATAAATTGTTTTTTTTTAATTTTTTTTCTCATTATTTTATCATTTTCTGGGTTGAAAAAAATCTCGATTCTGAAAATTTCAAATCGATATTTTAATTTATAAAGGTCACTCATAATTATCTTAATTTTAAAATTAGTGTACCTAAAATGTTTTCGAGCGACCTCTAAAAGTAAATATCAACGAACTAATAATTTTTTTATTGAATAATTCACGACACTTAAAAAATTTCTCAAGGCAAAATTTACTACCGCACTGTATCAAATATTTATAATTTCTTAATTTTTTAAAATTTAAGTGTCTCGTGATTTATTTATATTCTTCTGTTCATCAAATTCAATAAAAAAAATTATTAGTTCGTTGATATTTCTGGAGCTTGGTAGAAAAAGGGCCAATGTCCATTGCAGTGGACATTGGTCGTTTGTCAAACGTTTTAAAAGTATTTCAAGGACCAAAGTCCATACATTGGCCCTTTTTCTATTAAACTAAGATGGACTTAGGCCAATTTAAAATTTAAATAATTAAGGCTTATAATACTTGTTGACATTTGGCCTTTTTGTGTTGCAAATATGTAACATGTTAAATGTAATTTTTGGACATTGGCCCTTTTTCTAACAAGCTCCAGATTTATTTTTAGAGGTCGCTCGAAAACATAGGTACACTACTTTGAAAATTAAAATAATTATGATCCACCTTTAGAAATTAAAATATCGATTTGAAATTTTCAGCATCGAGATTTTTTTTCAACCTAGAAAATGATAATGAGAACAAAATCTAAAAAAAAAATTAAATTTTTGACGATTTTGGAAATTTTTAAAAATCTTGAGACCTCTAAAAAAATTTTTTTGAGCTGATTTTTTGAGGGCTTTTAAAACATGAGAAATTAACATATTTTCACAAGACACGAAAAAAAAAATCGTTTTTTTTTGGGCCACCTTAATAATTATTTTATATAAAATACTCCATTTTCTATGGTCAATTATTTTTTGTTTGTTCTAACAGGTGTGTACGTACCAACCTAAACCTTACTTACCTTTATGTTGTTCTAGTCTTCAACACAAACCCAGGCCCGGTCTGGCCAGGTCGGGAAGTCGGCAAAACCCGACTTATTTTGGAAGATAGGCCCCCAAACGACTAACGAGACACCAAAAGTATAAGAAAATCTTTTGTAAATTCTTGAGATATAGCCACCGTAAATTGAAAAAAAAAGAAGAATGTAAAATTAAAATTGAATCTTTTGTAGAAATGAGATTTTCCCAAGTCAAAAAAAATAACACAAATTTTATTATTTTGACCTATACCCCTATAAACAATGTACAGAAATAAATTCTTCCAAGCCGTTTAAACTAATAACTCCTTTATCTATAAGCCGTGGGCCTGGAGGAAAAACGAGAGAATTCGAAATTTAATATAGCTTTCTTTAAGCCAAAAAAATTCCGTGTGTAGTGCCTATAAGACTACAGATCCCGAGAAGAGAACAGAAAAAATGATGATTATAATAATCATAATTTAAAGAAAATTGCGGTTCGAAATCTGAAAGACATTGATAAAGAATTGTCGAAAGATGATAAATCTCTAATAACAGCAAGCTTTGATTTGCAGAAGGTGTTAGTAACGCCCAAGTCAGAAGTCAGCGATTTTTATTATAAAAGAAAAATCGCAACATACAACTTTACAATTTATGATTTTGGCAGCAATCAAGGCTATTGCTATGTATGACATGAGCAAATATCGAAGAGAGGACCGGATGAAATTTGAAGTTGTTTATGGATCTTTTTAAAATGTGTTAAAGAAAATGGCATACGAAAGGTTATTCTTTATTTCGACAATTGCGGTGGTCAAAACCGTAATCGTTTTGTTTTTGCGATGTTTGCTTATGCATCAATGACTTTGGATTTAGAAATAACACACCGTTTTCTTGAAATTGGCCACACGCAGAATGCAAATGACAGCATGCATGCTGTGATTAAAGTTGCAAAAAAACGTCACTCTGCTATATACACTCCTGATCAGTGGATTAGTCTAATAAAAATGGCCAAAGTTACTGCCCCACAGTACAAAGTAAAAGAAATGTCTCAAGAAGATTTTGTAACTTTTAAACTAATGGTAAAGAAACAAAACTGGAAAAAAGATATTACTGGAGAGGCTGTAAAAATCAGTAAAATCAGAGAAATCCAGTGCGATCCAAAGTCTCCCAATAAAGTTTTTTTTTTCTATAATTTTGGAGAAAATCATAAAGAACTAGACTTACAAACAAAAAACACACGCAAACGTGAAGAATATCAATTTCCAAAATTGTATCAAGGTTTGCTGCCAATTGATGGTAAAAAATTAAACGGTCTTTTAGGTCTGTATTTTGCTAAAGAAGGATTTAGCTCTTATAATAAAAAAAATAACGAACATTATTATTTTCTCAACTATTCAAATGCAATTATCTCAGTATAACCAAATTTGAGATACGACAGTTTTCCTTGGGAGAGTCGATATGCACCCTAATAACAGAAAAAACCAAATAGGCCCCGATTTCGATCTTTCCCGACGGCTCCTGGAAGAGCCAGACCGGGCCTGCACAAACCAACACGTCATCAACAGCAAACCAAGTGCTAAGAGAATTAAAAACACAGTAACAAAAATAATTCGTTTATTTCTAAACAGCAGACAAACAAAAACAACGCTCAACATTGCCATAACCAAAATATAAATCTAATAAATCTAATTTATCTAAAGGATCTAAAGCCATAATGTTTTTGAAATTATAATAAAAATAAAAATACCAGTACACCAATAAATGCTATAGTTGAAAATACTTCTCTTACTTAATTTAGATTAGATAAAAATGCCTTAAAAGGTCAAACTAAAACAAAGAAATAAACACCAATAAACAGGAATTACACAATTAAAACAGATAATGCAAGTAAACATTGTATAAAATACTTAAAAGCCATATTAAATAAAGATGTGCAACTAATGCTACGTTTAAAATCATGGCAATGAAGATTTTGTAATCTACAATAATTTTTTTTAACAATTCTGATTTTTAGTTCAACATTTTAAAGCCTGCTAGATAGTCATGCCTCAACTACGGCCGTGGCCTCTGCCCTTTCCTCTACTAGTTCCTTGCCGGTTGTCGCCAACATTTCCTTGGCGAAATCGTCAAGGAGTAAGCCTTGAGCGATCTGCCATTTTCCATTCTGGATGGACACTGGGAAGGAGAATACTACATCTTTCGGTGCACCGTAAGAGCCGTCGCTGATTACGCCCATAGAAACGAATTTGCCTGGGGCAGTTCCACTGAACCAATCCTTCATGTGGTCGCAAGCGGCTTTGGCGGCGGACATGGCAGATGACATCTTTCTGGCCCCAATCACAGCAGCACCTGGATTGGTGAAAAACTTAATCAAAGCACAACGCGGGAGGGCACATTTTTCAAAATATTACAATAAAAAAAAGCTGTAGACGGAAAATGTGAATATGAAGAACTCAATTCTAAGTCCACGTCATCATTTGAAGAGGTTATTCCTTGGAACATTTTGGACAAAAAATCCTAAGTGTTTAAGTTTAAAAATGTAGCACATTTATTTAAATATCTCTGGAAGATGTTTAACACAAATTGATGAAACTTGTGCAAATAATACAGGGTGCTGTCAAAGTTGAGTCATTTATTTTAACAGTTGGTAGAACTCATTAAAAAAAGTCGATTTATCAAAAATCGTTTATATAAAAGTTGTCAAATAAAGCAATTATTAACAATTATTTAAAAAAATTGAAATTTAAAAATTATATAATACAAACCTGATTTACTGTAATTTTCGACCACTCCGTTGTAAAAACATACATTGTTTGATACTGGGTATGTCTTCTTTTTGTAGTTGGGCAGTTTTGAGTACGCTTTTCGATGTGACAGTACTAAATAATTCGTACAGTAGTGCGTGATATTATTTTTGAATTGTGGGTATTTTGTGCAATAAAAATGACACATGTTTATGAAAACAATGAACCAGTGGACAAAATATTAACTTACGGGAAGTGTCAACAAAATGCAGCCGTAGCATGTCGCTTGTACCCGGAAAGGTGTGTAAATTTAGTTATAAGACTCTGCAACACACGGTATTTAAAGAAACAACGAGGTCACACTGGAAGACTTCCTCCACGTGAAATTGTAGAGATCGAGAAATTGTCCATGTTAGTAAACAAATCTTCCAGCGGTGTGGTCGAAAATGACAATAAATCAGGTTTGTATATAAAATTTTTAAATTTAAATTTTTTTAAATTATTGTTAATAGCTTTATTTGACCACATTTATATAAATGATTTTTGTTAAATCGACTTTTTTTATGAGTTCTACCACCTGTTAAAATAAATTACTCAACTTTGAGAACACCCTGTATAATTAATTAAAATAAAAAAATCAAGTATCGGCACATAAATGTGTCAGCTAATGGTGGATATTCTGGAAATCCTATTCCTAATTAAATTTTTAAGAAACATTAGGGTTTTGTGATCTATAATGACATGAGAAACAACCTCTTGGAGTTATGACACTGACTTAGCAACAGCTTGTGTAAGAATTGGTGGATGATTGTCAGCAGAAATACTTTTTTAACAGTTCTTAAAAAAAACTCAATATGCAATGTAATCTGTACAAATTATTTTTTTTTAAGAAAAATTATGATTTGTTCTTTCACTCATAAATTAATTTGCTCTGGCATACAAATTAATAAATCATATAGCAGAACAGGAAAAAACATATTACATAACAAGTGATATTTTTGAACTTGTAACTAACTTCCTATTCTATTTTTTATTTACATGAAAATTTCTATGCTTGAAAATGAAAAACATATTTTGGTCTGTGACCTCCAAAATCATCTATTTTTACCAGATTTATTTACCATTTTACTAATAATAGCACTGCATCCAACTTACTAAAAACGTTTTTGTGATTTATAATCTAATACTAATATTTATAGTAGTTCTGCAAATTTTTGCTTTAAGAATACATTAAAAAACAATAAAAATTGACACTTTTTTATAAACACCCACTACACCTATTTTAGTTCCCATATCTTTAAATTTTTCAAAATACCAGACTTACCTCTCTTCTGTACAGTCTGTACAAATGTATTTCTAATCCAATCAGAATCCTTGACTACTTCTGAAGCTTTAACCTCTTTTCCATCAACTACTACAACAGCATGTGCTGCATCGGGGAACTGTGTCGAAGAATGATTTCCCCAAATAATAACATTGCTGACCTGACAAAAATTACAAAATGAAAACTAAAATACAAAATATGTACCGCAAAGCAGGAACATAAATTAAAATTCAAAACAATTATATAATACATAGAAATTTCTAACTATAAGATACACCACTTTAAAAAATCTGAACTACATTTTTTTTAATTGTTACAACCAAAATTATATTTTGTCTTTATTAAAAAATATGAAATATAATCCATAAAACGGCAAAATATTATATCGTTATTTTTATTATTTAATTCACGATAAACAATTAAAAATTAAAAAATAACAATTAATTTGGTTTGAAAAAAATCTTAGACAAGAGAACAATATAATGAGTAATTTCAGTTTATATTCATCTACGATGACTGTTATTTCAAGGTTACAGCAATATCGTTCAGTAGTAAAAAAAATAAAGTACTATTTAATTGCTTTGTAATAAAAAGTTGTCTGGTGCAAATAACAAGAAATATAGATTTAAAAACTTTAAGAAGTTTAGGAGCGGAACAATTTCAATCTGAACGATCTACATAATTTAAACAGATTTGAAAATTATTTACTTTACTTTAGCATTAAAACAAATTTTCAACACAGACAGGAAAATACGTACATTAAGAATATCTAGTAAGAATTAGATTGTATTTGTATATTCTAATAAGACCTCCCAGTATCTATCTCTATTCTATTACATCACGAAAATAATAGATTATGTGATAACCTTTTGAGATGATACTAGAATATGCTACACATAAAATATTTTATTCTGTATACCTAGTAAGTCATGTGAAATTATTATTTGTTAGAGCATCTTAAGGATAAGTGTTTGTTCACAAACAAACAAAGAATCTCAGATACAATTATTCTAAATGAAATATAGTATAAATATTTAATAAGAATAGATTTTTACATATTAATAAATCATTATTAATTAATTAAACTGTTACTACTTACTTGTGCAACTGGAACGCCAACTTTGGCAGCAATTTGTGCTTGGGCCCTGTTTTGGTCCAATCTGGTCATAGCGGTAAAGTTTTCCTTAGGAATAGAGGGTGCATATCTCGAGCACACTAGAGCATTAGTATTTGCCGGATTTCCTACAACTAGGACTTTGACGTCTTTCTTAGCATATTTATCTAAAGCTTCCCCTTGAACTTTAAAAATCTTAACGTTTGCAGAAAGGAGGTCTTTTCTCTCCATTCCTTCCCTTCTTGGCATCGATCCCACCAAGAAAGCGGAAGAAACATCTTTGAAAGCGACCGCAGGATCTGCAGTAGGCACCACAGCTTGTAGCAAGGGAAGTGCACAATCAGCCAATTCCATAACAACACCTTCCAGAACTCCCATCATCGGAGGGATATCCAGAAGGTGAAGGATCAAAGGTTGGTTGGGTCCAAAGACATCCCCTTTTGCGACCATGTACAAAAGAGAGTAAGCAATCTGGCCAGCAGCCCCAGTAACAACAACTCGAATTGGTTCAGACTGAAAATAAAACATAAAACATAAATATGCTTGATTACTGTTACAACTGTTACAAGAAAAGCTATAGTTTTATACGAAATACCATATATACAAAATTATGTAATAACTTCATTAGAAGACCTAATGTAATAAGGAAGGTACTTACCATTTTGTATTATAACAAAATAATGTTTAAGTATGTGAAATAAGCTCCAACTTTAAAAAACAAGACGACTTAAACACTTAAATGATTATGATTACTAAAGTCAATCAGGACGTCCTTTGACCTAGAACTTACTACAAAAGTCACCAGCCAGCCACGAAGTTGTTTACCCTAATTTAAAAATTGTCGATCAGCAATTGTGCCAATAGTATTTCTATCTTGTGTAAGTAATATTGCACAAAAATATAAAGTAAATAGAGATGTTCTATACAACTGAACTGCGAATTTCGAAAGGGTTTAGTGATAAAAAATGCTATAAAATTGAATAATTAAGTAAAAATCATTATGGGTGTGCCGGGTGTAACAGTCATTTGATTTGACTATTGACGTAACGTGATTTGACAGTCGTTGACAATTCTGTCACTTTGATTAGTGTTGCCAACTATATGAAATAGAAATTATTCGTTCTTTGTATTTTCTTATTTTTCATACTGTCCTTATATTTGGAGTATGGATGGAGTAAAAATATTTTTATTCAAATCATTTGCAAAAAATCTTAACACAAAATCAGCCTAAACATAAAATATGTGAAATAGGATATGTCGAGTAAGTGTTATAAAAACAAACGGAAGACATATTGTTAACTTGGGAAATTAGTGAAAACATTTTATTGCTCTTACTATAATAGAAAGTTAAATGTATTCAAAATTACGGTTATATAACTGAAGCCTCTATTTTTTTAATTCACAAAATTTGTTAAAGTTAGAAGTTGACAAGATAGTATGTACAATTTTGAAACATTTTTTAAAATGAGAGCGTACGAATATGTTTAACAAAATTAAGAATCAGTTTTTTATGCATTAAAATGCAATTATTTCATGAATTTAGTATTTTTGAATGTTATGAAAATATTTCATCGTCTGAATTTTCTGTTCCACTAAGTAATTAAAAAGCTGCATATATTTAAAAATTTTCACTTTGTAAAACCAACATGATTCAAGACATTTTATTAGTACTTTAAACCACATTAAATAATATTAAAACAATAGTTTGATTTTTTATAAAATTTGATAAAATATAAAAATAAAATATTATGTCTTCTCCTCTTTCTCCTTATTGTACTTTTCGAGTTCTCTCAAGAATTGTGCCTTCGGTTTCATGACATTGGGCCTATCTCCTCTACATTTCGGACAGTACCATTTACCTTTTGGCTTTGTGGTCAAAGTTACACAAGAGAAATGGAACCACTCTATTGGACACAAGTCATTGTCGCACATGATCATTTCTCCATAAGAAATTTGATCACACAGACAATATGTAGGCTCGTCAGGGTCAATGGCTGGTTCCTCTTCTCTTGGAGGAGATTCCTCCTTCTGGGCTTGAGCCGCCTGGCGTGATTTGCGTTTCTTCTTCTTGCCTAGAACAAAAATTGAAACTTATATTTTACTTTTTCAACAGCTATTACGTAAAATTGAGGTGCTTAACTATAAATAAAAAACAGCCTACCTGTTGTCGATTTCTTTTGTACAGAACCACTTGAAGTACTACTTGGCACTTGACTCCTCAGGACATGTTCAGCGGGGGCTGCATCATTGTGATTGTTTTCCAGTCCGGAAAAAGCATCATTTCTTGTTCTTCGCTGCCGTTTTGACGGTCTCTCATTATTAGACAAAGAAGTATTGTTGTTTGTTTGTGTACTGTTAGCTGGAGGCTGTTGTTCCTTATTTTCAGCCTGAGTCAGCTCTTCTTTACCAAAATCTATAGAAGCATAATTAAAATTTTAGCTACAGCATGCACATAGTCAAAAAACCAGTGAGTAAATCGACTATTCTTGAACTTACCTAAATTTTTAAAATCGTCTTCCAGCAGCCGACTTTTGGCTTCAATTCTGTCTAGAATATCTTGAAGTACACTCAGTTTTTCGTCACCTAATTCCTGAGCAGCAATTAATGCTTGCTGCATTCTGCTAAAGCTTCTCGCCTTTCTTGTAGGGTTATCATTTCCGATGCTCTTATATTTTTCAGTTTGTAAGGCAACTTCTCTTACTCGAGCTATAAAAAAATAACTTCATTAACATTGCTACACATTATAAAAAAATTTACAATTATAGCGATAAAGCCTAGTAATATTTAATTATTTGTCATTATTTATACTTTTAAGAAATGCTTAGGAGTAAGTTATTTAAAAAAAGAGCTTATTCAAGAATTCGATGGTAAAATGTATTTTCTAACAATCATTTACCTAAATAGTAGACATCCAGTTCTCGCATTCTGGATATAAGCCTCTGTAACTCATCTGGGAAATTTTCCACAAAGTCCAAATAATTTTCCACATAAGTAGCTGAATAAACAGCCTCAACTGAGACCTGGTTCAGCATGTTTTAAGAGAAATTTGAAAATTTTAAGCCACTTTTCAAAAAAATGTATCACATATTTCAAACATACGCTGCCATCTTTGGCATACATCTCTATTTGCAGAAGTACCACCAGTAAAATAAAAAAATTAAATTACCTTATTTAGGATGGCGGGATATTTAAATGAGGCAATACTATTATTTTTATAAGTATCAAAATTTACTATTAAAGAATTTATTATTGTTATTATCCTTCCATATTAAAAACAAATTAAAACCATGCATTTATTTTAATAATAATTTGCGACGTAAATACAAAAAACATTGAAACCGCAAGAATGTATTGTTAGTTGCCTGGCACAAGGGGCAGAAGGAGAAATTAATGCATTGATCTACGACTCGTACATACCAACATTTTATTACCTATAATAGCCCTGTTTTATTTTTATCTGAGATGTAGTAATCTCGCATGTTTTGTGAATCTCGCTTAGTTCAATAATCAGCACTCAGAATAATTGAGATTAGTTGAGATCTCAGGTAAATAAAATTACTTTGCACTCAACCTTTTAAACATAGAGTGCAAATATCTTCATCCTTTCAAATAAAAAAAAAATTGCATTCAGTTCTTGACTTGCCGGAGAAAAATAATGCTTAAATCCAATATATTGATATATACTTACCGTCTGTTTGTGATTTAAAAAATAGATAGATGTATTAAGGGTGCTGCCCCTAAAAAGTATACTTATATAACAGATTGAGGTTTTGTTAAAAGGAGGACTAGGTATAGGCACGAATTAGTATTTTTACACTTTACCCGTTTCACGTGAAAATCGCTTTTATAGAACAGAATAGTGCGTACCTACTAGAAAATCATATATGTAATGATAAAAACGAGGCAGCACTATGCAATTCAACTTTTCAGCTTAAGCTGTGCAGAAAATACAGCTTAGAGAGCTTTATTGCCCTCTGTGACAAGCTACACAAAGGAATTTTCTTTATATCTTAATCCTTATTTATTATATAACATGTGCGCTGCTAGACATAAAATTCTACATTAACTGTAAAAATACAATTGATGAACTAATATCACCCACTGCATACTTATTAAAATATTGTTATATTTTATCGAATAAATAAAACGTAATGTAAAAAATTATGAGGTATTCGATGACGTAGATTTATTTGAATTTTTCTGAAAAGGTTCAGGAATGCAAATATACAGACCTAACCTAACCCATATAGGTCGTTCGTCATTTCGCTACTTTGCCACCGCGCATCCTACCTTCAGAACACAAATGAGTTTGGTTTAATTGTAATTAAGTTCCTAATTAAAAAATGTGTTCGGCGAAAGTCTATTAAGTATATTGATATTTTATATCAACTGATTTTATATATTATACATACATATAAGAAACAAATAAACCTTTTTTGCATATATAGATATATATATTTTTATTTCAACAAGAACAACTTTTGATTTACAATTTACAACAGTTCTCTGGGAAAATCACTTTTAACACCAATATAAAAATATGAAGACAGTAGAGAAACAATACGTTTTTTTAATACCTAAATATTAAAAAATAAAACGTTTGATAAAATGATCGATTATTATGCAGAAATTGGATATCCCGATGTTTCACTTATCTTCACTGTAAATTTCACGAATTGATTGCAATTAATACAGTCATTTAATTACTGTAGACAAACTACACAATCACAAGGTACTTCCTACACTTTCATCTTGAAACTTCATTATAACATGCAAATATCTGTTGGGCTCCTTTTAGAAATTCAGCATCATCAGCTCATTTTAACATATTCTGAAAACCCTAGACAATTCACTACATTTTCGCAAATATTTCGCCAAGAACAAAAATATCTATCAACTTTGTCGAGAGGGAATGAAAGATACAATACATTATTGTACTTTTTGAAAATTAAATTATAAAGAAAAAATTGTTGATAAGATATGCTTGCCTTCTAATCTTTATTGTATTGAAATAGCTAGGTATTTCAGTAGTCTGTCTTTAACATCTTGATAATTCTATGGTATTTTGCATTTTATTTTATTTTTTCATCCAGATTATTAGAAAAGATTAAACATGTAAAACTTCTCGCCTGTTCAGTTTTCCTTCAGCATGTAAAATATGAAACGATTTGTGTGAATAAAGAGAATTTTTACGATATATGTAGGTAGAACGGAAAGAAACATTTATGAAGACCGTCATTTAAATGCACGTAGTACATCGAGATTTCTAGTAGATAGGTACATACCCGAAACTTCAGCGAGCGTGGAGCTGTAAAATATAATAAAGCTAACAAGAAGCAGCATGCCAGTTCTGAGGTTAGATAAACTAACATTTAAAATTGAAGACGATATTTCTATTTACACAGGCTATATCAAGTAATCTAAAGTAGGAATATTTAGATCCATAATTAGTATTGGATGCCCTACAGTCCCACAAAGCGCCTACACCGGCCGCATTTGCGGTCGGGGTAGACGACGGATGGGGCCCACCTACGAAGGCTGTCCAGGCCTACACGAGATGAGGCAGGATAAAGAGGGATAATCCCCCTCGATCCCAAATCATTGAGGCCAATTTCTAGCCATAGAATAATGGCGCG